>NC_073385.1:8432663-8435163 GCF_028641065.1 Leucoraja erinaceus | reverse complement strand
GTCTATAACATCGCTTTTCACTAGCCCTTTGAGTGCTAAATATTTCTGGCCTTTCCCACAATTTGATTGCCTTTTTCAAACAAAAATTGACAACATTTATTACACGGATAAAAGATTGGGGGCATATTTCTTGAGGAAGAGTCTCGACCCAAAACGTCACTCATTCTTTCTCTCCAGAGATGCTGCCAGTTCCGCTGAGTTGCTCCAGCATTGCTGTGTCCACCTTTGCTTGATTGCTACGTTATTGCTACGTGTACTTGGTATAGTGCGATTCTTTATTTGCACACAGTACGTAACAAAGTTCCAAAAATATTCAATATAGTCCTCCTTTCTTGTTAAGTTAAACTTAGCTTTGAATTCCTTCAAAGACGATAGTAAATAAGATTTTTTTTAAAAGCTGAGATGCCAGAAATCTGAAATCAACAGAGAATTCTGGAAGCATTCAACAAGCCAGGTGGCATCTAGTGAGGGAGAAAGAGAGTTTATGTTTCATATCCAAGACTTTGAAGCAGAAATCTACTGGCGGCCTCAATGTGCTTACTCTTTAGAAGGATCTATTTTAGGCATTGGTGTTTCTAGCTAGCAAGGAATCATTTGGAAAGTCTACACTCCAGCGGTATGAACATTGACCTCCAATTTCAGGTAGACCTTGCTTTCTCCCTCCTTCCGCTGGATAGTTAGCAAAACAAGGCTTTTTACTGTACCTCGGCACATGTGACAATAAACTAAACTAAACTAAGATGTTTCCAGCGTTTTTGTTTTTTATTTCAGATTTCCGGCACCAGCAACCTTTTAGATTGTAACCTTCCACAATCAGTGAAAATATGCGGGTTGTTATAAGAAAAACCTTTTCCAGACAGTCTGTCATTGTTAAAGTGTTCTGTTCTGCCGTTCAGTATCGATCAAAATCAACAATCAGAGGGATTTAATGTTTCCCCCCAGTCCTCTTGTGAGGTTTTATAAAAGGATTGGACCATCTGAAAATGTCCCTCAGCAAATAGTATTGAAACGATAAAGGCTCAGTTTCAAAATCGGTCGGCTCAGTTATCTCAGGGAAATTGGAGGCTGAGGGGAGACCTCATAGAAATATATAAAATGATGTGTGACATAGACTGGGTAGAGAGTCAGAACCTTCTTTCCCCGGATGGATATACCATAGACTGGAGGCCACAGCTTTAAGGTGAGAGGGTCAACTTTTAAAGAGATGTGGTAGCAAAGAGTGGTGGGTGCCTGGTACGAGTTATCAGGAATGGCCCTGGTGCAGATACGAGCAATAGTGGCATTTAGGAGATTTTTGGATAGACACATGGATAAGAAAGGGTCATGTAGCTAGAAAAGCTTAGTTTAACCTGGCATCATGTTCAGTATGGACATTGTGTACTGAGTTGCTGCCTTACAGCACCAGGGACCCGGGCTTGATCCTGACTACAGGTGCTGTCTGTATGGAATTTGTGCATTTTCCCTGTGACCTGCATGGATTTTCTCTGGGTGCTCTGGTTTCCTCCCACACACCAAAGGCATACAGGTTTGTAGGTTAATTGCTTTGATAAAATTGCAAATTGTCCCCAATGTGTGTAGAGTAGTGTTAGTGTGCGGTGATCACTTGCCGGGCACGGTGTCGGTGGGCCAAAGGGACTGTTTCTGCGCTGTATCTCTAAACTAAACTAAACTAAATTGTCTCCAGTGGGTGGAAGCATCTAGAGGGAGAGAATGGGAGTGTGGACAGAATGGCTTAAAGGGGAAACGAGCTTGTTATGTCAGCTAGCATAGACTAGATGGTCTGAAATGGCTTTGGCTATTGGGAAATATATTTCATAAGAAAACATGAAAAAAATGTGAGAATTACAATATTTGGCTTGATATGGTTTGATAAGAAATGGGTAATCATTGAACTCGTTGACATTAATGACCTTGTTCTTCTGGAGTTCCTATCAAACAATTATGAACATACAGCTTGGTTCTTGTTTCTTGGGTTTCTTGGTCCTCCAAAATATTCCACATGGAATTTAAACTGGAGGTGGTGGAGGGAGGGCTTAAGCCAGAAAGGGTTATTGGGAAGAAAGAGCTACTTTAAATTTAGTTGCATCTGGTTGGGTAACTATAGTTGGGTGGAGATTATTCCGTGCTTTAGTTGTGCGGGGGAAGAACGAATTACTGTATATATCTGTCTTTGTAGCTGGGATCACAAATTGGATCGAATGCCCTCGTCTGCTCCTAATAGGTTTGGGTTTGGTGTAGGTCTTGTAATCTATGTCGAGCTGACCATTTAACATTTTGTAAAAACAGGTCAAACGGTGAGCTTCACGTCTGTCTTGGGGAGGGTTCCACCCCAGAGAATTAAGAAGTTTGGTGACACTTGCTTCTCTCTCATAGGTGTTAGTAACAAATCGAGCTGCCTGTCTTTGGACACGTTCGATGGAAGAAATGTTTTTATTTGTGTATGGGTCCCAGGCTGCAACTGCGTAGTCTAAATGAGGTCTAACGAGGGTGAGGTATAGCT
>NC_073385.1:8255163-8427663 GCF_028641065.1 Leucoraja erinaceus | reverse complement strand
TTGATTTTGAGAGAATAAGAACTGTCTATTCACAAAAGCTAAGCGGACGAGACCAGATAGCATGGAATTATGCTACCTTGTAGGAGTCTCTGACTTTGTAATTGGTCAATATGTGCTGAGGCTCTCAAACCCCACTACCTGGAAGGTTGGTTGAAGGAGAATGTGTTCGCCATCTTACGGCATCTGAACCGTAAGTCTATACGTTCCAGGAGCAGAATTAGGCCATTCAGCCCATCAAGTCCACTCCGCCATTCAATCATGGCATATCTATCTTTCCCTACTCAACCCCACTCTCCTGAATTCTCCCCATAACCCCTGACACGAGTGTTAATCAACAACCAGTGGTTGGGTGGGCATGAACGTGAAGGGCCAAATGGCATCCTTCTGTGCTTGCATTTTGCTAATTTTATTTATTGTTAATTAATACCACATATTGAACAAATAAAAATGATGTGAATCCTTCAATGTAACTTAATTCTATGCCCACAGGTATAGTCATCTTTGCTTTCATAAAGTGAGAGTTCTTGTTCTCTCTCTGGGCTTGTTTTTTCCCCCTTTATATTCTTTGATCCTGAAGGTTTTCTTTCTTTGGTTTAAACTTGCACTAAAGGTTATTCCCTTTATCATGTATCTGCACACTGTGGATGGCTCGATTGTAATCATGTGTAGTGACTTTCCGCTGCCCGGTTAGCGCGCAACAAAAACTTTTTTTCCCCATTGTACCTCGGTAAACGTGACAATAAACTAAACTCAAACTCAAACCGAGCCTCATAATTTTACTCACATTCGGGATTGGCTTTCGTGGTTGAATTGTTCACCACCCATCTCTACCGATGCCAGCCACAGTGTCTGAGCGCAGTAGGGACTGCGAAGGAAGAATTTGGTTTGTTTGAATGAAATGAAGGGAGAGGGTGAATATGAGCGGGCTTGCACTGCATGAAAGCACTGCGAATTTCCACATTTCGGATCCTGGCCGAGGATAGTGCAGTGCAGTGCAGCTCAGGTGGGGCTATGAATCGGGCTGGATAAAGCAATGAATGCTGGAGTTAAGCGAAAACCCGGGAGGAGGAATTCCGTTCTGTGCAAAGTACTAATGATACAGTCATTGTTTATCACAACAAGTTTGATCTACACGCTCCACTTGACTTAGATGGGTGCATTCCTGGACAGTGCAGTGTGAAGGTGTCTCGAGGTTTCTCGTCCCCCATTCTGCCGTGTTCAGCTCATTCAACAATATCAAGGGGGGGAGAAAAAAACTCGAATCGTATCGCGCTGGTTTTGCCTGGCAACGCGTATCAGCCAGACAGATTGTAACGAGGATAGTAGCCCTAATGGGAAAAGGGTCTCGACCAGAACGTCGCCTGTTCCTTTACTTCAAGGGGGCGCTGGATTTCTAACGTGTGAAACCAGTGGAGAAAATAGAGTTTGGTTTAAGAAGGAACTGCAGACGCTGGACAATCGAAAGTAGACAAAAGTGCTGGAGAAACTCAGCGGGTGCGGCAGCATCTATGGAGCTGCAGATGTTGCCGGGCCATAGATGCTGCCGCACAGCCTGAGAAAATAGTTGCAATGTTCACACATATCTTTGTGGCCCTCTTGAATGGCCGAATCACAATGGGCGACAGTCCGGCAGATTGAAATACTGTCCTTTTTTTTCTCTTTATCGAAGTTTGATGTTTCTCGCAAATCCCAGCATAGAGGCATATAGCACGGAAACAGGCCCTTCGACCCAACGCGTCTAAACCAACCAAACGTCCCATCCTCAGATCCGAAACACGAAACCTATTCCTTTTCTCCAGAGATGCTGCCTGTCCCGTTGAGTTACTCCAGCTATTTGTGTCCATCTTCGGTTTAAACCAGCATCTGTAGTTCCTTCCTACACAAGGTGGCCCAGCTAGCTAGCCAGTCCCATTTACCCACGCTTGGTCCATATACACCACACTTTTCATATCAGTGTGTACCTGTTGAAATATCTGTTCAATGTTGTTTGTAGGAAGGAACTGCAGGTGCTGGTTTACATCCAAGATAGACATAAAAAGCTGGAGTAACTCAGCGAGACAGGCAGCATCTCTGGAGAGAAGGGATGGGTGACTTTTCGAGCCGAGACCCTTCTTCAGACTCAGTGTTAAAATGTTGTGATCGTGTATGCCTGAATGACTTCCCCCGGCTATTTTCTTGTTATTATTTTGTATTGCTGATTATTTTAATATGGAAGGAACGATAAAGAGCATTGCAGTATCGAACAACCTTGCCCTTATATCGAGACTGCGATCATTGTCGCGGGCACTGCCCTCTCTTCTTGAGATGCTCATTGCGACGTTAGCTGAATTCTAAACTAAGGTGCTTGTGCAGTCTAATCCGTAGCCCGGAAGTTTTGATTACATTGAGCGATGTCCGAAATGTTTTCAGTATAAAACTTGACGAGATAAAATTGTAGAAAGTAGGGAAATAGATTCTGGGCATCATTCCCTGTATATGAATACAGGCTGCTGTTTAATAGAGCGTGGTGGTTTGCTCTAAGGAATAAAATTCACCGTGTGAAGGAATCCTAATTTGCCAAATTCAATCAATTGTTTTAACATCTATTTTGCTGTACGTTTAAACGTGTAAACCGTGTGCAATTGTAACGGAGGCGGTGTTTATTATGGGTTAACATAACCAAGGAATTTATGTTGACGAGAAATTGCGTCTCAGTGCTATTCCCATTCTTTCTTCGCCAGGTATAGAACAGCTTTGGGCAAATGAATTCGTCCTCTTCCCTGAAATGTCAACCCGAGAAAGGTGCCAGTGTCACAACTTTAAATGTTGGGGTCAGTATGTCTAAAATGTGTCGAGCCGCCACAACCCTGGGTTTTCCAGGCACAAAATAGCCGGAGTAAAACTCAGCGGGTCAGGCAGCATCTCTGGAGAAAATGGATAGGTGACGTTTCGGGTCGAGACCCTTCTTCAGACTGAGAGTCGGGGGCAGAGGGAAAACGAGTTACATAGAGGGCGATGTGGAGAGATATAGAACAAATGAATGAAAGATATGCAACAACAACAACAACAAAAGTGACGATGGTAAAGGATACGGGCCAGTTCCATCCTACTGCACCCGTCTTTTATAGGGGCAGGATTGTGAAGACTGCCTAGCAATTTCCACCGTGAGCGGGACTGGGAACGTGGCGAGTTGGTGGTGGGAGGACCGTGCATATATCGACTCAATTCTGTTCAGGACTCCCTCGTGGAAAGCAGCTCCCGGAGATTGGGAAAACAATGGTGGAAGCGGTTGAATGGTTCGCTGCCCGCCCACGAACAGACCCGACCAGAAAATGACAAGTCGAGGCAGATCAGGACCCGGTCGCAATTGCACTCATTTTTTTTGTTGTTGTTCCAGCGGCATTTTTTCCCCAGCACTCCAAAGCCCAGTTGAGCAGAATAAAGAGCACTTTTGAGGATTGGCGCTTAATACTGTAACATTCTCCAGACCAAAGCCCTTCATCAATTAAACCACAGTAACATAATTACCGCGTGCATTAAAGAATAATAGATTAAAAGGCTGAGCCGAGGTTTTTAGCACTTCAGAAAGCACAAAGTCCCCTGTCCCTTCTGAGTCTTGACATGTAAACTGGGCAGCGTCTAATTACATGTCAAAAATTCATAAGCACTGTTAAATATTGCATATCAAAAGCAGGCAGCGAGTCAGCGAGAGAGAGAGAGAGAGAGAGAGAGGGGGGTGTATTGAAGGGACACAGCAGGCCAGAAAAACCAAAGCAGGGAGAGAGAAAAAAAAAATAAAAGAGTTCTCTCTTTTTTTTTAAAAACCTTCAGAGAAAATGTGCTATTGGAAGTCCTCGGTTACATATTCCAAGCAGCTCATCTTAATATATGCTGAAAATGAATCGAAAGTGAAGGGAGTTGAAGCTTGAGTTGAAGCTTGGAGAGAAGGTGGGGAAGGAAAAGAGAAAAAGGCTGTTCTGCCATCAAAGGACAATGACAGGTAAATACTAATTTGCTATGCGTGCACAATGAAGACGTGCCTCTTGACATGAGAGTGCCGCTGATAATGAAAGCCATTCTATTGTGGCATCTGTCACAGGAGCTTTTTTTTTTTAGCATTCCTTTTCCTTTGCGATTGGAAGCAAAGATCAGTGATGCCTTACTGGCAGCTTCTTCCTGTTTGAACCGTTACAGAAGATGTGAAGTAATGGAGGAAGTTTTTTTTTTCGCATTATGCTAGTCGGAGTTAGTTGGGGGGGGTGTGTTTTTTTTTTCTCCCCCCCCCCCCCCCCCCCCCCCCCCCCCCCCCCCCCCCCCCCCCCCCCCCCCCCCCCCCCCCCCCCCCCCCCCCCCCCCCCCCCCCCCCCCCCCCCCCCCCCCCCCCCCCCCTTTGCTTGTTGAAATTACAGCTTGAGCGAATAGGCTCACATTGCCTTGACAACTATAAAACAATTCAAAAGACCGGCCAGCAAATCATGAAACATGAAACAATCACGATTCTCCGTGTGTATATATATATATATGTATGTATATATATATATGTATATATATTAAAACAATAATAACAATATCAATTGTAACTCTTCGCGGTAAGTGATTACTGACAAAGGGGAAACAAATGTCTTGTTTAAACGCGAGGGTCCGTTCACAATGAGTGTCAAGATACAACTGTTATAGCGGTCAGCCCAAACGGTATAGGGTGGTCAAACCAGGATGTAAGATGGAACCGCAGATGCTGACCGAACCGAAGGGCCTGAAGAAGGGTCTCGACCCGAAACCTCACCTCTCTTCTCCAGAGATGCTGCCTGAGCCGCTGAGTTAGCCCGGCTTTTTGTGTGTGTGTGTGTGTGTGTGTGTGTGTGTGTGTGTGTGTGTGTGTGTCTATCTTCGGTGCTGGACCGTGCGGTCAAGGATGAAGTTACCCCCCCCAACTCCTCCCGTTCAACGTTGTGGTCAGTTGACGTTGGCCGGTACCCCTGAGGACCAGAGGGAGGGAGATGAGAGAATTCAAGGTGATGTCAACAACGTTTGCACGTTGGCTGAATGGATGCATCTCGGATTAAACGTTGCGCTGATTTTTGTTTGTTGTTGTTGTTGTTGTTGTTGTGTGTGTCTCTTATTTAGGTGGCGGGGAAGGGGGTGCGAGCTTTGAGGTGAGAGAACCAGCGCCGTTGGAAGAGAGGGGACGGTGTTGAAAAGGGAATTGAAATTGCCAGCGACTTTCATCATCGACGCTGTGCTCCCTCTGAGTCTGAGGCTACCTGCCACTTCTTCACAGATGCGTCCACTGACCCGTGGCCTTGGCACGATCTAATGTACCAGTCCACATCGCTGCCTGTCAGAAGCACTTTCTTCACTCTCCCGACCTCGGGACCCGCAGCGGGTGATGATAGTCCTTTGTATGTGGAGGTCAACTTCCAGAAAGTGAGGTGGATGACAACTGGCTCAGAAAGAAAGATGGTGTCCATCACCTCTCAGTGACCTTCTGCCCAAGGTCCTTTCATTCAATTGTTCTATAACTCCTTCCACAACTAGAGAGCAGGCATGAGGTGGTTATCTACCCCATTGGATATCCTCGGACTATCTTTGATCAGACTTGACCTTGCACTGTTCCCTTATCATTTATCTGTACACTGTAAATGGCTCGATTGTAATCATGTGTTGTCTTTCCGCTGACTGGTTAGCACACCACAAAAGTTTTTCACTGTACCTCAGTACACGTGACAATAAACTAAACTCAACTCAACTCTATCTCTCGTTTCCCTTTCCACTGACTCTCAGTCGGCAGTAGGGTCTCGACCTGAAACGTCACCTGTTCCTTTTTCTACAGACCCGCTGAGTGAACTCCAGCACTTTGTGTCTATGTAGTTGTTGGTTTACATGGAGTGAGACACAAAATGCTGGAGTAACATACAGCTGTTCAACTGCTGAGTGCTGAGACGTTGATTCCCAGTTAAAAAGAAAACTTGGGAAATATATCAAAATATTTTCTGCACTAGCATCGTCCTGTATTAAAAAAACACTGACAAACTTTCACATTTAGCACAAATTTTAGATGCCGAGTTTAATATTCAATCTCTCTGTTGAAAAATAACAGAAATATCAGAACGATACTAATCTGACAGACTGCTGTGTCTTTTTAAATGTTCTGTTAGGTTAGGACCTACTTACTATGATGTAATATAACAAAGATATTAATACACAGCAGATAGACAATAAATGCTGGAGTAGCTCAGCGGGCCAGGTAGCGTCTCTGGATAGAAGGAATGGGTGACACCTGTAATTCCCTCTCCCCTGACACTCAGTCTGAAGAAGGGTCTCTCTCAACCCAAAACATCACCCATTCCTTCTATCCAGAGATGCTGCCTGTCCCCCTGAGTTACTCCAGCATGTTGTGCTTATCTTCGTTGTAAACCAGCATCTGCAGTTCCTTCCTACCTACTCCTATTAATACACAGCTAGGGAGTCATAGCACAACTTTATGAATCAGCAGAAAGACATAAAGTGCCTGAATTTCTTTCTTTGGTAAACTAGCATCCGCAGTTCCTTGTTATTAGACTTATGAATCGGTAAATCGGTGATCTGTCATAGAGCACTCATAATGAGTGTATTATAGACTCTGTCTCAGTGGCAGCTCACATTTATAATGGGTTCAAGGATACACCAGAATTTACACAATCTATCAGTGTTGACACTCCATCCAAGATCGGTGAGAATCCTGCACTAGGAGACAAAAAAAATCATCAGGATGTTGTTTTAATGATTTTTTTTCTGGGTTCAGGACAGTCCTAGTGAAGCCTGCCTATCCCCTCACTCTTCACAGACAGACTGCTGTTCAACTTCTTTTTTTTTTTTCCAAGTTCAAGTTCAAGTGAGTTTATTGTCATGTGTCCCTGATAGGACAATGAAATTCTTGCTTTGCTTCAGCACACAGAACATAGTAGGCATTTACTACAAAACAGATCAGTGTGTCCATATACCATAATATAAATATATACACACATGAATAAATAAACTGTTAAAGTGATAAATGAGTGAGCTCCAGACACAGTACGTATGGCAGATAGACACAAAAGCTGGAGTAACTCAGCGGGACAGGCAGCATCTCTGGAGAGAAAGAATGGGTGACGTTTCGGGTCGAGACCCTTCTTCAGACTGGTTTGGGATCAGGGAAACAAGAGATATAGAGGATGATGTGGAGAGATAAAGAACAATTAATAAAATATATGCAAAAAAGTAACGATGATAGAGGAAATAGGCCATTGCTGGCTGTTTGTGGGATGAAAACGAGAAGCTAGTGCGACTTGGCTGGGAAGGATTGGAGGGGGAGGGAATGCCGGGGCTACCTGAAGTTGAATAAATCAATATTCATACCACAGGGCTGTAAGCTGCCCAAGCAAAATATGAAACGCTGTTCCTCCAATTTGTGTTTAGCCTCACTCTGACAATAGAGGAGACCTAAAACAGAAAGGTCTGTGTAGGATGTTCAATAAGGAACTGCAGATGCTGGAAAATCGAAGGTAGACAAAAATGCTGGAGAAACTCAGCCCGAAACGTTGCCTATTTCCTTCGCTCCATAGATGCTGGAGTAGCTCAGCGGACCAGGTAGCATCTCTGGATAGAAGGAATGGCTCTGTAAAACATGGATAGGTTATGTTTCAGGTCATAACCCTGCATCAGACCCTAAGCGGACCAAGCGAAACCGTGCTCTGTTAATACTCAGATTTTGCCACCCCCCCCCCCCGCCCCATTTCAATTTTGTTAATTTTTTTTTAAATGATACAACTACTTTTATTCAGAAAATAAAAATAAAAATAAACATACAGATTATTAACACGATCAAAGGCTGCCTGTATTGACAGTTTCTCCAGCACTTTTGTCTACCTTCCAAGGTCTGTGTAGGAATGAGAAGGAGAATTAAAATGTCCAGCAACCGGGAGGTCAGGTAGGTTCAGGCGGGCGGAACGATGGTGTTCTGCGAAATGATTGCCCAGTCAGGTAAGTATGGCAGCATTTTTCTTTCCATTGAAGGGCTTTATTGAGCCTGGTTGTCATGACATCATTCTGTGGTCATCATGACTAATGACTACATTTTTCTTTTAATCATTTTATTAATTTAACTTTAATACCACAGTGGGATTTGAATATCGGATTTGTCCGGATCATTCATCTAGACTTCTAAGTTACCAACACATTCATTTAACTAATCTACCAGCAGACATCCCATATGTAAGGCTGAGGAGCTGGTGATGCTTTAGTCTAGTGTAGTTTAGTTTATTGTCATGTGTATCGAGGTACAGTGAAAAGATGTGTTATGTGCAGGAAGACTGTACATGATTACAATCAAGCCGTCCACAGTGTTCAGATACAGGATAAAGGGAATAACGTTCAGTGCAAGATAAAGCCCAGTAACGTCCACTTAAAGAGAGTTTGAGGGATCCCAATGGGGTAGATGATTGGTCAGGATTGCTCTCTAGTCGGTGGTAGAATTATTTAGTTGCCTGATAATAGCTGGGAACTGTCCCTGAATATGGAGGCATGGGTTTTCACACTTCTGTACCTCTTGCCTGATGGGAGAGGGGAGAGGGGAGAAGAAGGAGTGTCTGGAGGTGAGACTTGAGTTTTGAAATTAAATTACAGTTAAACTAAATTATAATTACATGACAGGGTTGTATCTGGCCACCAGCTCAATAGATTTGTGTTTACACCATTGCTTCCCCTAGCATTCTCTCATATGCTTGTCCCTGACCTTTGCTTATCGTAATACACGAGCTTGCATGTCAGGATCAATGTTGAAACAAAGAACTACAGATGCTGGATGATACACAGAGTGTTGGGAGTAAAGGGCCTGTCCCACTTTAACCATATAACCATATAACAATTACAGCACGGGAACAGGCCATCTCGGCCCTACAAGTCCATGCCGAACAAATTTTTTTCCCCTTAGTCCCACCTGCCTGCACTCGTACCATAACCCTCCATTCCCTTCTCATCCATATGCCTATCCAATTTATTTTTAAATGATACCAATGAACCTGCCTCCACCACTTCCACTGGGAGCTCATTCCACACCGCCACCACTCTCTGCGTAAAGAAGTTCCTCCTCATGTTACCCCTAAACTTCTGTCCCTTAATTCTGAAGTCATGTCCTCTTGTTTGAATCTTCCCTATTCTCAAAGGGAAAAGCTTGTCCACATCAACTCTGTCTATCCCTCTCATCATTTTAAAGACCTCTATCAGGTCCCCTCTTAACCTTCTGCGCTCCAGAGAATAAAGCCCTAACTTATTCAACCTATCTTTGTAACTTAGTTGTTGAAACCCATTCTAGTAAATCTCCTCTGTCATCTCTCTATTTTGTGGACTTTCACGAGTTACTCACAAATTCTCCCGAGTTTTCCACTTGATTCAAACTCGGAGAATTACAGTAAAAGCCAGCCGTAGGTACTCGGGAATTACAGGTACTCGGAGAATTACAGGTACTCGGAGAATTACAGTATTAGCCAGTCGTAGGTACTCAACACTATTTCATTTCACTCGTGGACATTTTTTAACATGCTGAAAAAATGTCCCGACTTACCTAATGCCCCGAGTTCCTACGGCTGGCATAGCGAGCCGCTACGAAATATCTACAGACTCCTACGGTCTTCTATGGACGCGCTGCGGACTCCTACGGACTCGCTACGGACATTCTTTGAATCAAGGGGAGAACTCGGGAGAATTCGTGAATAATTCGGGAAAGAGGGACAGGCCCTTAAAAATAACGCTGCGGCCTACTTGATGCCACGAGTACCTACGACTAGCATTTTGGTCTCCAAATCTGAGGAAGGACATTATTGCCATAGAGGGAGTGCAGAGACGGTTCACCAGACTGATTCCTGGGATGTCAGGACTGTCTTATGAAGAAAGACTGGATAGACTTGATTTATACTCTCTAGAATTTAGGAGATTGAGAGGGGATCTTATAGAAACTTACAAAATTCTTAAGGGGTTGGACAGGCTAGATGCAGGAAGATTGTTCCCGATGTTAGGGAAGTCCAGGACAAGGGGTCACAGCTTAAGGATAAGGGGGAAATCCTTTAAAACCGAGATGAGAAGAACCTTTTTCCCACAGAGAGTGGTGAATCTCTGGAACTCTCTGCCACTGAGGGTAGTTGAGGCAAGTTCATTGGCTATATTTAAGAGGGAGTTAGATGTGGCCCATGTGGCTAAGGGGATCAGGGGGTATGGAGAGAAGGCAGGTACGGGATACTGAGTTGGATGATCAGCCATGATCATATTGAATGGCGGTGCAGGCTCGAAGGGCGAATGGCCTACTCCTGCACCTAATTTCTATGTTTCTATGTTTCTATGTTTCTATTACGTCCTGCTATGACCTACCTACGACCTCTTACTACCTTGTGACGACCATGCTGCGAGAATGAGTCAAGGGCAAACTCGGCCGAGGTCGTGAATTAGGTCGTGAAAGTGAGACAGGCCCTTAACTCAGCAGGTCAGGCAGCATCTCTGTAAAACATGGATAGGTTATGTTTCAGGTCATAACCCTGCACCAGACTCTAAGCTGACCAAGCGGAACCGTGCTCTGTCAATACTCAGATTTTGCCCCCACCCCCCAAAACAAAACATGGCCTCCGGCCCTATCATGTTTGGAACCCATTAATTCTTGGTGCATTTACATATATATTTTTTTTTTTTAATTATTATACAACTACTTTTGTTCAGAAAATAAAAATAAAAATAAACATACAGATTATTAACACGATCGAAGGCTTCCTGTTTTGACAGTTTACAAACAAACAGTCGTCAGATTAATATATCGCCAAATTTATCAACGATAAACTCGACCTCCCGTAGCGACCAGCGTTCACAGAAGGTCTCCAAAGTGCCCGTGGACACCGCGGGTTCCCTCTCCAGGGAATCGCGGGCACGGGCACGGGCGTAGGCCCGGAAAAGGGGCAGGGACAATGTTGAAACAAAGAACTACAGATGCTGGATAATACGCAGAGTGTTGGGAGTAAAGGGCCTGTCCCACTTTCACGAGTTACTCACAAATTCTCCCGAGTTTTCCACTTGATTCAAACTCGGAGAATTACAGTAAAAGCCAGCCGTAGGTACTCGGGAATTACAGGTACTCGGAGAATTACAGGTATTCGGAGAATTACAGTATTAGCCAGTGGTAGGTACTCGACACAATTTCATTTTACTCGTGGACATTTTTTAACATGCTGAAAAAATGTCCCGACTTACCTAATGCCCCGAGTTCCTACGGCTGGCTTTTACTGTAATTCTCCGAGTTTGAATCAAGTGGAAAACTCGGGAGAATTTGTGAGTAACTCGTGAAAGTGGGACAGGGGGTCAAACCCGGTGCGGCCGGTCGACTACCCACTGCCTGGACCCGCGGATGGCCATCTTGGCCAGGCCCAGGAGCGGACCGACAGGGAGACCTCATCCTCCCTCCCAACCCTTTGTATCTGGTGCCCAAATATAGGGAGCGTGGAGCTAGAATTAGGAGCAGTGCTTCAAAAATAACTCGCATTTCTGAACATGGGGCCCAACCTGAAATGTCACCTATCCATTTTCCTCTAGAGACGAGGTCTGACCTGCTGAGTTGCTCCAACATTTTGTGCCAATATTTGGTACAAACCAGCATCTGCACTTTTTATTACATTTTGACAACACCTTTTATGAAAACTAATATCAATATTAATCTGCCAAAGTGTTTTCCAGCCAGTGAAATTTTATTTTTTTTAAGTGCTTTTAATATTATAACACAGGGGATGAAAGAAACATTTGGGTCGTAAAATGCAAATTGGAACTATAAAAATAATTATCCCAAATATTTTTATAAAGGCTCTTTTGAAAGAGAGCACAGACTATTGATGGTCTATTGTGCTAACAGAGAGCACAACTAGAGAACAGTCCTAAACGATTATTTCCCTCATTGGAGATCCTCGGACTATCTTTGATCAGACTTTAGTTGTTTTATCTTGCACTAAACGTGATTCACGTAATTCCCTTTATCATGTATCTGTGCACCGTAAATGGCTCGATTGTAATCATGTATTGTCTTTACGCTGACTGGTTAGCATGCAACAAAAGCTTTTCACTGTACCTCGGCACACGTGACAATAAGCTAAACAAACTAATCAGAGACTAAAATCAGCACCACAGGTGCTCGGGAACATGTCTTATAATGTGTAAGTAACTTGGTTCTGCCGCGTCTGTAATACTGCAGTGTGAGCTGAGCAAACACTCTGGAAATATCTGTCCTCAGCTTGCCTGCGTAGGCCCTTTAAACAGCCCTAAATGGACAAACCTTTTTGTTTCACAATGTATTTTTCAATGTACTTGGTCATTCTCCTCCACTCATTGCTAATACATGTGGTGCCTCTGTCACCGAGGAGAGAGGTTTGTCATTTTGCCAAGCTTGGGTTACTTTGTTCAGCAGGTGATAACAATAGCCTTTAAATAAAATGTTTTATGGAGGGTCCATATTCAGCCAGGAGGCCCCAAGATTCAAAATTCTCAGTCAAGAGATTGAATTCAATAAATCTGGCCATTTGCACTGTAAAATGATCGTGAAGATGACTTGATTGTAACAAAACTCAAGCAGGTTCACTAATGTCTCTCAGGGAAGGGAACTTGCTTTGCCCAGACTGGTCTGGATGTGACTCCCATCACACAGTTGATTGTTGACTTCTAAGTATTGAATTTCCATGGCTGGCCTGCTCATTGTCTGCTGCAGTTTTGTCATGACATCCACACACCTCCAAGAGGAAGCATAGAGTTACATCGGCTGTCTGAGAATCTCCTGCTGAATTTACCGATGAACGGGAAAAGCCTCTCAGAACCAATGGAGTAAATGTCCTCGGGGAATCTAGCAATGCATTATGAATATTGCAACGCCTAGTGTCACCTACATCCTGATAATAAATTTCAGAAATTCATTGGAATATCTTTAGACCCTGTGCATTAGCTTATAAGGTACTGAAATACAATAGTTATACAAATAAGATAGACACAAAATGCTGGAGAAACTCAGCGGGACAGGCAGCTTCACTGGATAGAAGGAATGGGTGATTCTTCAGACTGAGAGTCGGGGACTTTACAAATGATGGACTAGTGATCCAAAGGGCTGGTTGAATTGTACAGGGACTGAGTTCAATTCCCAGCTGTGGAATTTAAATGTAATTAACGCAATATATTTTAAATATCGACAATGTATTAAATACAAAGCCAGTGAAAGTCACTGTAGCCATGAAACTACCAATGTCCTTTAGAGAGATAAAGCTCTCCTTAAGGGCCTGTCCCACGAGCATGCGACTCCATGCGGCAAGCGCGACCTAAAGGGCCTGTCCCACCAGCATGCGCCTGCATGCGGCAAGCGCGAACAAACCAGAAGCGGGGGCCGCGCGGAGGTCGAGTGAGTGACATGAAGTTCAAGCGAAGTCCGCGGGATGTTCGCGCGTGACGGATGGCGTCGAGGCGGCTGCGGGCCGGCAGGCCGTTGCCGCGCAGAATTTTTGAACACGGTCAGTTTTTCGGAGTCCCGCGCGATGTCGGGACCAGCTCCGCACAACTCCATACGGCTCCGGCGATCGAAGTGGGACCGGTCCCGCGAGGCCGTACGGCTCAAGCGACCACGTTAGGTCGTGCTTGCCGCATGCAGGCGCATGCTGGCGGGACCGGCCCTTTAGGTCGCGCTTGCCACATGGAGTGGCATGCTCGTGGGACAGGCCCTTTATCCTTGTGTGGTGACAACGTGATTTAGAAAATCTGAAGGAACATCGTAAAATACCAAAACGCAAAAGCCATCATCAGAGAAAGAAATCGCAGCGTTATTGGACCTTCATCAGACACTGCTGTTAAGAAAAGGTAATAAAAACCCCTGCAGATCTAAAATCTGAAATGATCTTGTGAATATGCCCAACCTTTTCAGCATGTGATGGCACTGTTATGGAGCACATGTTGAAACACCACCCCGTTTGACTGTCTGACCCCTTGAGTTCCTCCAGCAGCTCGTTTGTTGCTCTATATTCCAGCATCCGCAGCCCCTTGCACTGCCACCTCTGTTGTATCATTTGAATTACTCACCAAGTCAAGTCAGGTCAAGAGAGTTAATTGTCATGTGTCCTAGATTGGACAATGAAATTCTTGCTTGCTGCAGCACAACAGAATATTGTAGTCATAAATACTATGCTTTCACTAATCAGTGGCCACAATTTATCCAGATTTATGGTAGGACAGAATAACTGGCTCTTCTTTAAATGGGAATGTCTCATACCAACTTTTCCGAAATAACCAGGGTGATATTTATCAAAGTTGATTCTGTGGTGATCAAAGTGTCCATCTACCATAGAATATATATATATACACACACATAAATAAACCGATAAAATGCAATAGGTTGTTACAGTTCATAGTTTGTTTGAAGTTGTGTTTAATAGCCTGATGGCTGTGCAGAAGAAGCTGTTCCTGAACCTGGATGTTGCAGATTTTGGCCAAGCAAACAGAATACATGACTGAAAACAAAGGCCATTGATTAGGGAGGGCCATTTATCCCTATTACTTGTGACTCGTTATGGTCTGAGGTTTCCATCTCAAGTCCTTACAATACTGTTCCAACATTATGCTATTGATTTAACATAGAACATAGATAACATACAGAAGATAGGCATACAAATGTTGGAGAAACTCAGCAGGTCAGGCAGCATCTCTGGAGAAAAGGAACAGGTGACATTTGGGTCCGAGACCTTTAGTCAGACAGAAAGATAGAAAGATAGCTTCTCTATCTTTCAGTCCAAAGAAGGTTTCTGACCTGAAACGTCACCTATTCCTTTTCTCCAGAGATGCTGCCTGACCCGCTGAGTTACTCCAGCATTTTGTGTCTACCTTCGGTGTAAACCTGCATCTGCTGTTCCTTCCTGAACATAGAACAGTAGAGATCAGGAACAGGGCCTTCAGCCCACAATATCTGTGTTGAATAAGATGTCAATACCCACTCTTCATCTCCCTGCATATAATCCATATTCCTCCATTCCTTGCTTATTCATGTGCCTCTCCAAATCTTTTCAATGTCGCTATCGTATCTGACCCCACCGCCACCCAACAGCGCATTCCAGACACTCATCACCTTCTGTGTAAAAAAGGTTCTTGTCCCGCACATCTCCTTTAAACCTTGCCCCTCTCACCTTAAAGCTATCCCTTATGGTATTTGATGTTCCCACCCTTTGTCAGGGGTTCTGATTGCCTACCCATCCATAACTCTCATAATGTTCTATTCTTATTTGACTTCAGGTTCACAAAGGTCGCCAGATCAGGAGGCTCAAACTTCTTTGGGGCAACCAACTGACAAAGCAAAGCTGGATACAGTGGTCGCAAGTCACACCACCTTCTCCCCGCCTCCCCACCACCCCCCATCAGTCTGAAGAAGGGTTTTGGCCCGAAACGTTGCCTATCTCCTTCGCTCCATAGATGCTGCAACACCCGCTGAGTTTCTCCAGCATTTTTGTGTACCTTCGATTTTCCAGCATCTGCAGTTCCTTCTTAAACACCACCTTCTCTGCTCTTTTCATCAACGGTGATGGATTCAAACCTAGTGGGGGAATGTCCAAGTGGACATGTCTGCCATGTTTGGGCACAGAACTGGTTACGAAACATCATGAACCAATTGAGGAGTCTTCGAAATCTCTACATACGGAGGGAGAAAGATTGAACTCAATTGATGAAACTGACTTGCACATGGAGACGAGCGAAAACGTAACCGTGTTGAACCGTTACAGACTATTATCCGGTAAAGTCCTACTGGCACAGGCAGAATGGGAGAGTGGTTTAGTGAGGGTCACTGCGCAGATGCAAAGCTGCAGGCATCAATGGAAACTATTCTAGAGAGGGGAGGACACAAAGTGCTGGCAGAACTCTCAGCGGGTGCAGCCCGCATCTGTGGAAAGAATGGACAGATGACATTTCGGGCCTTGGACCCTTCTTCATCAGCATCTACAGTTCCTTGTGTCCAGTCTGAAAAAGGGACCCAACCTCTTTCTATTCCTTCCACAGATGTTGCCTGATCCGCTGAGTTACTCCAGCACTTTGTGTTTTACTCAAGATTCCATCACCTGCGGTTCTTCGTGTCACCATTCCAGGGGGAAACTGTGTCCAGAAGGTGGGGGAAATGCTGGTGAGGGGAGTGGAAGGAAATTAGCTCTTTTTAGTGGCCCTGAAGTGAAAAACATTGCTCATTTCCTTCTGCACAGAGTGGGGTATATCTCTGCCATTCTCTGTCCCCAGAGAGTTGTGAAGACTAGCTCTTCAGGAGTATTTAAAAGTGGAAGTCTGTACATTTTTGAAAGATCAGAGGATTGAGGGCCACAAGGAACTGGAGCAGAAGATGAGTTGAAGCCTGGGGCAAATCATCAGGATCATATTGAATAATTAGGCAGAATTATGGGACTCGGCAACATAATAAATGGTTGAGGTGTTCACAGGTAAAGCTGACCGTGCACGATTTTACAAATCACTAAGCTAAATTAATTGTGATCATTTTTTTGCAAAAGGGGTCATATTTTACCCACTGTTCTCTGCAATAAGTCTACAATGCAGTAATGTTTCCAAATTGTTCTGAGCTTTGTAACCTTAAATGGAGCCAAATTGCAAAATGAGTAGGAAGGAACTGCAGCTGCTGGTTTAAACTGAAAATAGACACAGAAACATAGAAACATAGAAAATAGGTGCAGGAGGAGGCCATTCGGCCCTTCGAGCCAGCACCGCCATTCATTATAAACATGGCTGATCGTCCCCTATCAATAACCCATGCATGCCTTCTCCCCATATCCCTTGACTCCACTAGCCCCTAGAGCTCTATCTAACTCTCTCTTAAATCCATCCAGTGATTTGGCCTCCACTGCCCTCTGTGGCAGGGAATTCCATAAATTCACAACTCTCTGGGTGAAAAAGTTTTTTCTCACCTCAGTCTTAAACGTCCTCCCCTTTATTCTACGACTGTGGCCCCTGGTTCTGGACTCACCCAACATTGGGGACATTTTTCCTGCATCTAGCTTGTTCAGTCCTTTTATAATTTTATATGTTTCTATAAGATGGCCCCTCATCCTTCTAAACTCCAGTGAATACAAGCCAAGTCTTTTCAATCTTTCCTCATATGACAGTCCCGCCATCCCAGGGATCAATCTCGTGAACCTAGGCTGCACTGCCTCAATCACAAGGATGTCCTTCCTCAAATTAGGAGACCAAAACTGTGCACAATACTCCAGATGTTGTCTCACCAGAGCCCTATACAACTGCAGAAGAACCTCTTTACTCCTATACTGAAATCCTCTTGTTATGAAGGCCAACATTCCATTAGCTTTCTTCACTGCCTGCTGTACCTGCACGCCAACTTTCAGTGACCGATGTACAAGGAAGCCCAGGTCTCGCTGCACCTCCCCCTTACCTAACCTAACCCCATTGAGATAATAATCTGCCCCCTTGTTTTTGCCGCCAAAGTGGATTAAAAAACAAAACAAAAAAAAACAAGGGGGCAGATTATTATCTCAATGGGGTTAGGTTAGGTAGGGGAAGGTGCAGCGAGACCTGGGGGTAACTCAGCGGCACAGGCAGCATCTTTGGATAGAGGGAATGGGTGACGTTTTGGGTCGAGACCCTTCTTCAGACTGAAGTCTGCAGTGAGGGAGATACATAATAAGGAAGTGTAAGGTGTGAAAACAGGACAAGGCGAATGTAGATCAAGCAAAATGTAGAATAGACAGAAGCTAGGTTCAATTATGGTACTCAAGCAATCGTCTTTGGTTCAACGAGGTCTCCATGGGATCTCTGAGGAAGAAGTCTCGGATGATTAACAGCTGGTACCATGGGCAAGCCTTGTGGAGGGGTCCAGGGAAAGTGGAACGTTCTCTTCAGATCAATGAAAGTTAAGAGGAGATTCGACAGTGATGTTCAGGATTTTGAAGAGGAGGAAACACATTCCTTCCAGGGGGGGAGAGCGCAAAGAGGCACTAACAAGGGGAAGACAAATTTTAGATGTTTGGCATGGAAAGCCATGGGCAGTCCGAGGGAACTTTAGGTAGACAAAAATGCTGGAGAAACTCAGCGGGTGCAGCAGCATCTATGGAGCGAAGGAAATAGGCAACGTTTCGGACCGAAACCCTTCTTCAGACCCCTTAGGCTGGATCTTGATGAGATTTACCAGTGAACCCAACACAGACCTTTCTGTCCAAGGTCTCTTCCATTGTCAGCGTGAGGCTAAACACAAATTGGAGGAACAGCATCTCATATTTTGTTTGAGCAGCTTATATCCCAGTGGTATGATTATTCAATTGCCTAACTTCAGGAAGCCCCGGAATTCCCTCTCTCTCTAGCCCCCCACCACCCAAGTCACACCAGCTTTTTGTTTTCACCCAACAAACAGCTACCAATGGCTTGTTCTCTTTATCATCATTACTTTTTTATCTCTACACTATTGTCTGTATCTCTCGTATCCTTTATCCCTAACCAGTCTGAAGAAGGGTCTCGACCCAAAACGTCACCCATTCCTTCTCTCCAGAGATGCTGCCTATCCCGCTGAGTTACTTCAGCATTTTGTGTCTATCTAGAGGTCACACTCTTCAGCCTTGTATCTTGGACTTTGGCACATACACCTCCAGTGTGGAGATCTGGGGCTAATTGACTGAATGCACAGCGCTCATCACTGTATTCTGTTGCTGGACACCACATCACACCATCTCTCCATAGGTGCTGCCTCCCCTGCTGAGTCTACCTTCAATTTTTCCAGCATCTGCAGTTCTTTCTTAAACATCACACCATTGGATCGCCACTCAGCTGCTGCTTTCATCTTAATTTAATGCCTAACTTGGTAACCTAATTATTATCCGTGCACTTTAATTTGTTTTATTTTTTGCAATTTAAAAATAATTTGTATATTTGTAATGGCTTTATTTTATATGCTTTTAAATGTCTCCGCATGTCAGCGATATCCAAAAAAAAATAATTAAAATGGCTGATAGGTTCCACGGCAAAACCTTGTCCCTTGTCTTGCTGGCTGTCGAAGTCCATGGGGAGGGGTTGAGGAGCAGAGTCTCAACTCTCATAGACATGGTACAGCGCTGAAAGAAATTGGCCCTTTTACACACCATTCCCATGCTGGCCATCAATTATCTGTTAGTACTCATGCAATTTTACCAGCACTTGGTCTAACACATTCCATGCTATGTGGCTTCAAGAGCTTGTCTAGATCCTCATTTAATGTTAGGAGAGTATTTGATTCCACTGTCCATTCTGGTACTGGGTCCCAGATCCCAGCCTCCCTGTCCTCAATCCCTGTCAACTCTATCCCAGATCCAAGATTCCAGCCATTCCTGTGTCCCAGATCCCAGCCATCCCTATCCCAGATCCAAGTTCCCAGCCATCCCTGTGTCCCAGATCCCAGCCATCCTCAAAATGAAAATGAGCCATGACCATGAGCCATGATCACATTGAATGGCGGTGCTGGCTCAAAGGGCCGAATGGCCTACTCCTGCACCTATCGTCTATTGTCTATAAAATAAAGTGTTCCTCAGATCCCCTTAAAAACATTTATCCTTTAGCCCAAACCTATGTGCTCTAGGTTTAGATCCCACCCTGCTATGTAGAAACGTTTCCAACCATTTACCACCTCAGATTTGCCGCTCATGTTGTGCATATCTCAATCTGTTACCCTCCACCCTGGAGAAAGTGAGCCCAGCTTCTCCAATCTCCCCTCATGTAAAATGCTTCATCCCAGGCCACATCCTGGTAAATCTCCTCTGCACTATCTCATTCCAGTGGCATCCACCCTATAGTATGGTGACAGGAACGACACACGGGATTCTAACTGTAACTTAACCAAAGCTTTAGAAAGCTGCACCATTAACCTTCTATGCTCGTATATTCTCCACCTCACGCAATGAAGACCAGTACACCTTCTTCGCCACCTTATCCACCTGTGCTGCCACCTTCAGGAATCCTTGGACTTGTACAGCATGATCCCATTGTTCCGTAATACTCCCAAGAGCCCCACCACTCAATGTGTATGTCCTGTCCTTATTGATCCTCCAAAAGTGCATCACCTCACACTGACTAGGATTAAGTTCCAATTGACATGCTCTGCCCATATTACCAACTGATCAATGCCGTTATGTAACCTAAGGCTATTTTCCTCTTTGTCAAGCACACTACCAATTTTTGTCTCAGCTATAATGGTCAATGCCTTGATTGCTCTTCATACCTCCTCTCTGGATTTGAAGGGGTAGGCATCCAGCGAGGATGAGCTGAACACGAGGCCAAGTCCGTTACTTACTAACCCGCACATAACCTAAACCTTGCATATCCATATGTTGCCTAAAAGTATTTTAAATGCCACATATGTATCTACTTAAACCACCATTCCTGGCAGTCCGTCCCATGCCGGGCAAATCTCCTTTGAACTTTTCCCCTCTCACCTTCCAGCAACAGGCGGTGCGGTGGAGCAGCGGTGATTTGCTGCCTTCGGCCCACAGAGTCTACACAGACCAACAATCCCCGCGCAGTAACACTACCCTACACACACTACGGACAATGTTTACATTCACACCAAGCCAATTAACCTACAAACCTGTACGTCTTTAGACTGCGGGAGGAAACCGAAGAACTCAGAGAAAACCCATGGAGGTTACGGGGAGAACGTGCAAACTCCGTACAGACAGCACCCGTAGTCAGGATCAAACCCGAGTCTCTGGCGGTGTAAGGCAGCAGCTCTACCGGTGTGCCACCGTGCTGGTCCAGTTGTTATTTCAGTATCTCGCTCTAATGTCCAGAAGGATCGGCACCATGTGGTGCACAGAGCCTTTACTCTAATCTTGCACAGGCCACATTTGTAGTTACAACAGTTGAGTTGATTTTTTTTTGATTTAGAGATAAACGTGGAATCACTCCCCTTGGCCCACACCGACCAGCGATCGTCCCCAACACTAGCACTATCCAACACAGTAGGACAATTTACAACTTACCAACCTGTACGGCTTTGGAGGGTGGGGGGAAACCGAAGCACCTGGAGAAAACCCACGCATTCATGGGGAGAATGTACAAACTCCATACAGGCAGGATCTGTGAAGCTGTAAGGAGCTGTCTCTGGAGCTGTAAGGTAGCAGCTGTACTGCTACATCGCTGTGCTACCCATTAAGTTTAGTTTATTGCCCGCAGTTGAGTTTAGTTTATTATCACATGTACCGAGCGAGGTACAGTGAAAAGCTTTTGTTGCGTGGAAAGACAGTGGAAACACAATTCACGATTACAATCAAGCTATCCACAGCGTAGAGATACTCGATAAGGGGAATAATTTGAATAAATCGATAAGGAGATCGAAGGTTATAGAGATAAGATGGGAAAGTAGTCTTGAGATTGGATTACTGCAGCTTGGATCAGCTATCAATGATCCAATTTCCTTGATCCTCATCTCCTTTGATCTCATGTTTTCACACCTTATCACCCTTCCCTAACTCCCTCTCCCCTGACGCACAGTATGAAGAAGGGTCTCGATCCGAAACATCACCCATTCCTTTTATCCAGTGATATGTGCTGCCTGTTCCGCTGAGTTATTCTAGCATTTCACATAGTCATAGCATGGAAACAGCCCACACCGGTCAACTTGTCCCAGCTATACTCATCCCACCTGCCTGCGTTTGTTCCATATTCCTCCAAACTTGTCCTGTCCATGTAACTGTCTAACTGTTTCTTAAATGTTGGGATAGTCCCTGCTTCAACTACCTCCTCTTGCAGCTCGTTCCATGCACCCACTTCCCTCAGTGTGAAAAGGTTGACCCTCAGATTCCTGTTAAATCTTTTCCACTTCACCTTGAACCCATGTCCACTGGTCCTTGATTCCCCTACTCTGGGCAACAGACTCTGCGCATCTACCCAGTTTATTCCTCTCATGATTTTACACACTCTCATGATTTTATACACATTTCGTGTCTAACCACAACACTGATCTTGCCTGGGTACACAAAATTACTGGAGAAACTCAGCGGATGCAGCAGCATCTATGGAGCGAAGGAAATAGGTGACGTTTCGGGCCGAAACCCTTCTTCAGACTGATCTTGCCTGGTGCATTGGACTGTTCTGGGAACCACAGTGAGAGAATGCCCCTGTCTTATTTTGAAGGCCTTTTACAATGAAGAATGGAAGCTGGCTTGGGTTCTTTCAAAAAGCACAATATATTACACAGAGAACACTTCGTTCTTGAACTTATATCTGAACAAGTGCCATTGTCCCCGACCATCCCATTAACATCAGAGCTCCCCTGTCTCAAATTCTTACAGAGGACATAGGCCTGTATGTAGAGCATCGATGTGGTCATACTTTCTGGAAATGAATAATACAAACTGCACTACCAGTAAAATTCTAATGATTCATTATTATGTTTATATAAAGGCCACAGAAAAAGGTAAAAAAAAAAACCCTTAAAATGCTCTTCTTTATTCTACGATGTATCATGGTTTTGAAGTACTGTCAAGCGGGACATTTTTTACAGTAAAATAATTTTCACGTTAGTCACGCAAGGACCGTTTAGTGTGAATTTATTCTTGCTATGAAGATTGTACATTGCCAAATCATTACTTGAAATGGTAGGCTATTAGTATGAAAATTAATTTACGTGAAATATTAGATTTCTGGGAAGTAAATGAAGTATTACTGTTGTGATAATGTTTAGCGTTGCCGTATTTCCAATGGCTGCTGGGTCCGAAAAACCCATTTATCTTTCCTGTTCTCGGATTTTTCTCTTCTCTTTTGAAAGGTGACGGCACGTCCCATTTCAGGCCATTCAGGCCACTGGTTCCACCAAGATGCAGCACAGAATGCCACAGGATATCCTTTTCCCTGAGGCTATCAAACTGTAGAACTCCTCCCCCTTCTGTCGTGGGGTAGACTGACTCCCCTCTCCCCTCCCCCCCCACTCTCCCCAATCTTTCCAAATCCCAAATCCTGGAGCTTCCACTCGTCACTTTAATTTCGTGTTTCATTCATCTTGTTGTGTTTTATGACTGTTGGGAGACCAAATCCTTCCTGGGCTAAATAACTGTTCCATCGTATATCGTATCGTATATTGATCCCTGCTTTCCTGGTTCAACCTTCTGCCGACACTCTCGCCGATGTTCCCACACAAGATTCGCGGGAAAGACCAAGAATGGAATCTGCTATTAGGTTTAACAGTATTAAAATGATATAGCACAGAAAACAGGATCTTCGGCCCATCCAGCTCACACCGACCATCAACCACCCATAGTCATCGAGTCATAGAGTGACAACTTCGGCCCAACTTGCCCACACTGGCCAACATGTCCCAGGTGCACTAGTCCCGCCTGCCTGCTCTTGGTCCATATCCCTCCAAACCTGTCCATCCATGTACCTGTCCAACTGTTTCTTAAATGTTGGGATAGTCCCAGCCTCAACTATCTCCTCTAACAGCTTGTTCCATACGTGCACCATCCTTTGTGTGAAAAAGTTACCCCTCAGACACCTATTAAATATTTTCCCCTTCAACTTGAACCTATCATCCATCATCAGCTGAAATTCGGGATAGTTCACAGTGGCATATTAGCCAACTAACCTGCACATCTTTGGGACGTTGGAGATAACTGGAGCACCCAGGTGATATCCATAGGGTCACAGAGAACGTAGAACGTTCCTTTCATCAGCTAGAGCAGTGGTTCCCAACCTTTTTTTGGCCATGCCCCACCTAATCACCTCTAAAATCCTGATGCCCCCCCCCTTGCTTTCCCTTGAGAGAAAACGGAGGAAATAGATATTATAAGGGTAACTTAGCAAAAGCTCTTTGAATTGCATTTTAAAATCCAATTCAATAAATAAGGTTCTCCCATGACCTCGCGCGCTTCGTGCGACGTGCATGAAGAGCGATGGCTCGGTGATTATGTAATAACTACACAATAAAGACCTTTTTTACCCAAAAAAAATTATTTACTCAAAATAACATCTGAAACATAAAATCCAAAAAAATCCAAAAAAATAAAAATCGAAAATTTGGACCCAGACCTCCTCAGTCGCGCTCAATTGCCCCCCTTAAAAATCAAATTGCCCCCCTGTGGGGCGTACGCCCCACGTTGGGAACCACTGAGCTAGAGTATGGTCCTGACCCTCTATCTACCTCATTGGAGACCATTGAACTACCTTTATTCTGTCTTTATCGGACTTCAACTTTATATCTTGCACTGAAGGTTGTACACTTCATCCTTCATCTATGCATGATAGATGTAACTGTATTCATGTGTAGCAGGAGATGCGGCACCTGTCCTTATTCCTTCTCCCTTGACCATCCAGTCGCCTCGACAGTCCTTTCATCCTTGCCCCTCATCCAACCTCCTCTACTGTATTCACTGTTCTTGTTGTGGGCTCCACCAAGTGCAGACTGGACGATCATTGCACTGAACACCTCCTCGTTGGCCCACATAAGCCAAACATTTTAACTCCCCTTCCCATTCCCACACTGACCTTCCTGTCCTGGGCCTCCTCCACTGTCAGAGCGAGGCCACACGCACATTGGAGGAACAGCACCTCATATTTCACTTTGGCAGCTTACACCCCAGCGGCAATTGGATGGATTTAAGACAGAGTTAGATAGAGCTCTAGGGACTAGTGGAGTCAAGGGATATGGGGAGAAGGCAGGCACGGGTTATTGATAGGGGACGATCAGCCATGATCACAATGAATGGCGGTGCTGGCTCGAAGGGCCGAATGGCCTCCTCCTGCACCTATTTTCCATGTTTCTATGTTTCTATGTAATTCCAAGTGATTCCCTCCCATCCCCTTCCCCCACCCAAGTCTTCTCTACTTGTTTCCACTGTTCGTATCCCAGTATCCCTTCTTCATCACCTCTTCCCCATCCAACAATGGACCATTATGGGTTCCACCTTTCCTTGGTCATCGATTGCTGGCCATGATTTGTTCTGGCATTTTCCTACATCCAGTTTCCCTCCCCTCCTGCCACTTTCAGTCTGCACAAAGGCTCCGACCCATCTATTTTCTCCAGAGATGCTACCTGACCTGCTGAATTACTCCTACACTTGGTGTCTATCTTAGGTACAGCATCTGCAATATCTTCCTACACACATATTCATGTATAGTCTTTTCTCTGACTGGATAGCCCACAAACAAAAGCTTCTCACTGCACCTTGGTACACGTGGTAATAAAAAACTAAACTAAACTAAACTAAACTAAACTAAACTAAACCCCACATAGACCGCACCTGATCTCAGGATCGATTCCAAGTCTCTGGCACTGCAAGGTGCTGCTCTGCTGCCTGATAAGGGTAGAAGATGAGACTAATTTCAGATTCCCTCTCTACTTGAAATTAACCACTGGAGACAGACCTAAGAATGAAGAAGGGTGTCGACCCGAAACGTCACCCATTCCTTCTCTCCAGAGATGCTGCCCGTCCCACTGAGTTACTCCAGCATTTTGTGTCTACCTTCGACCTATGAATGAATTTGGAACACTGTGATTAACGGCCAACTTCATATGTTACGGGTGCAGAGCTGAATTGTCCAATGAGGGAACTAAAAACAATACAGAGCCTGGAAACAGAGATGAACACTGAAGGCTCCCAAACCTGAAAAATTAACCGTTTCTCTTTCCACAGATGCTGCCTGATCTGTTGAGTTTTTCCCAGCAATATTTTTTTCAATTACTCTAATGTGATTCCATTTTGTTTTGTTAGGGTATATATGTATATTTCTGTGAGGGAATATGTGTTTGTTAGAATGTGCATGTTCCTCAGTGTTCACTGAGTGCCCGTGTACAAAGGCATGCGTGTATGAATGACAGTTACAGTTTAGTTTATGGTCACATGTGAAACGATACAGTGAAGAACTTTTGTTGCATGTTATTCAGTCAGTGGAAATACAATACATGATTACAATCAACCCATTTATAGTGTATAAGGGAATAACGTTTAGTGCAAGGTAAAGCCAGTAAAGTCTGATCAAGAAAAGTCCGAGGGTCACCAATGAGGTAGATAGTAGTTCAGCACTGCTCTCTGGCTGTGGTAGGATGGTTCAGTTGCCTGATAACAGCTGGGAAGAAACTGTGCCGGAATCTGGAGGTTTGTGTTTTCACACTTCTGTACCTTTCGCCCGATGGGAGAGGGGAGAAGAGGGAGTGGCCAGGGTGCGACTCGTGCGAATAAATGTGCATGCGTGGGAATTAATTTGTCCTTTGTGCAATTAAACTTGCTGGTATGTGTGCAGAGGCATGTGGAAAGAGCTAGCGCTTGCAAACGTGGAGGATCGCATCCACTTTGTTGTGTTTGGATGCATTTTAAGAGTATCTGCACTTCAAAAAGTAATTGCTTGTTTGCAAAACTATTCAGGTCACTTCTGAGAGACATGATCAGACATTGTGCAAAGAAGGCTTGTCATTCTTATTAATGTCACATCACAGCCCAGGATCTGCCCTTTGATGGATTGCTAAAAGTGCCCTGCCATTTCGTACAAAGTGAGTTCATACCACGCTGCACATGCCTCTGTCAGGAGGTACCGAGTCAAAGTCCTGGCTCATTTCCAGGGGAGGCTTGGAAACACAGCGCACTGGTTGCTTCAGGGCATTCCCAAGCTGTAGGTAGAGTGTGAGGTTGACATCTGAAGTCCAGGCAACGCCCTGTCCATTCAGGGCAGGGGCATTGTCACATTTTAGGGGGATTGCGGGTGAAACATGAGAGAACCTACAAGAATCATACACCTCAGAATTAAAGGATGTTCCATTAGGAAGGAGATGAGGAGGAATTTCTTTAGTCAGAGGGTGGTGAATCTGTCGAATTATTTTTCTGCAGAAGCCTGTGGAGGCCAATGGATATTTTTAAAGCAGAGAGAGATTCTTGATTGATCTACATCTTGATTGACATCCCAGACTGATTCCCGGGATGGCAGGACTTTCATATGAAGAAAGACAGGATAGACTCGGCTTGTACTCGCTAGAATTTAGAAGATTGAGGGGGGATCTTATAGAAATTTACAAAATTCTTAAGCGGTTGGACAGGCTAGATGCAGGAAGATTGTTCCCGACGTTGGGAAAGTCCAGAACAAGGGGTCACAGTTTAAGGATAAAGGGGAAATCTTTTAGGACTGAGATGAGAAAAAAACATTTTTTACACAGAGAGTGGTGAATCTGTGGAATTCTCTGCCACAGAAGGTAGTTGAGGCCAGTTCATTGGCTATATTTAAGAGGGAGTTAATGTGGCCCTTGTGGCTAAAGGGATCAGGGGGTATGGAGAGAAAGCAGGTACAGGATACTGAGTTGGATGATCAGCCATGATCATATTGAATGGCGGTGCTGGCTCGAAGGGCCGAATGGCCTACTCCTGCACATATTTTCTATGTTTCTATGTTTCTATGATTAGTACGGGTGTCAGGGGTTATGGGAAGACGGCAGGAGAATTGGTGTTAGGGGGGAGAGATAGATCAGCCACGATTGAATGACGGAGTAGACTTGATGGGCTGAATGGCCTAATTCTGCTCCCATCACTTAAGACCTCGTGACCTATAAGACCTTGGCTTTTCATGGAGTTATGTTTAATATGATGCATTTAGGTAACAACTTTCAGAGTGTCCAACTGTGCAGTATAGGGAGTGAATGTCTTCAGATAGACACAAAAATGTGAGGTAACTCAGTGGGACAGGCAGCATCTCTGGTGAAAAGGAATATGCAACTCGTTCCACACACCCACCACCCATATAACCACATAACCATATAACAATTACAGCACAGAAACAGGCCATCTCGGCCCTACAAGTTCGTGCCAAACAACTTTTGTTCACTTAGTCCCACCTGCCTGCACTCATACCATAACCCTCCATTCCCTTTCTCATCCATATGCCTATCCAATTTATTTTTAAATGATACCAACGAACCTGCCTCCACCACTTCCACTGGAAGCTCATTCCACACCGCTACCACTCTCTGAGTAAAGAAGTTCCCCCTCATGTTACCCCTAAACTTCTGTCCCTTAATTCCGAAGTCATGTCCTTTTGTTTGAATCTTCCCTATTCTCAAGGGGAAAAGCTTGTCCACATCAACTCTGTCTATCCCTCTCATCATGTTAAAGACCTCTATCAAGTCCCCCCTTAACCTTCTGCGCTCCAGAGAATAAAGCCTTAACTTATTCAACCTTTCTCTGTAACTTAGTTGTTGAAACCCAGGCAACATTCTAGTAAATCTCCTCTGTACTCTCTCTATTTTGTTGACATCCTTCCTATAATTGGGCGACCAAAATTGTACACCATACTCCAGATTTGGTCTCACTAATGCCTTGTACAATTTTAACATTACATTCCAGCTTCTACACTCAAAGCTTCACACCCTTTGTGTGAAAAAGTTACTCCTCATGTTCCCCCCCTCACCTTAAGCCCGTGTCCTCTGGTTATCGATTCCCCTACTCTGGGCAAAATTTCTTCCAAAAATTAAGTCTGTTAAATGACTTGGGATATTCTAGATGTTTTCATACAAACGTGCATCTTAAAGAGGTCAGCCTAGGTAGGATATGTGTGGTTGATGCAATCAAATACTTGTTGATTGAATGTATTATATTTGCAACAGATGGTGTGGCAGGCTTCGGTAGTCAAGAACGATACAAGTAGAAACAGCCCAATGACTCAGTCCATTTGACATTTATTGACTAACTGATTTCGCCTTGGGAGTGAGGGATTGACAATGAGCAAAGCCAAATTCCGTTGCCCTGAGGGAGAGAGAGAAAGCTCTAGGTGTGCCCTGACATTGCAGGTAACAGCAGGACAAACAGAAGCAATAGCAACTTGGAGGGCAGAGTTCTCCATGGAAGTTTCGCTTTGGACATGCTTGGTTTTCTGGAGCTGCAGGTATCTCCAGCTTGGATAGCCGGAGATATTTTTTAGATTAGTTTACTTTAGAGATACGGCACGGAAGCGGGACTTTCGGACCAACGGGCCCGCGCCGACCAGTGATCCCCGCATATTAGCACAACCCCACACGGACCAGGGGCAGTTTTTACATTTACATCAAGCCAATTAACCTACAAACCTGTACGTCTTTGGTGTGTGGGAGGAAACCGAAGATCTCAGTGAAAGCCCACAAAGGACACGAGGAGAACGTACAAAATCCGTGCAGGCAAGCACCCAAAGATGGGATCGAACCCGGGACTCTGCCGCTGTAAGGCAGTAGCTCCACCGCTGGGCCACCTTGCCACTCCTATAAAGATAATTAAATATAAATTTTCTTCATAGATAATTTCTATAAAGACCATTTCTATATATGCGGTGAATGGGATAAAATCAGAATGCAGCCGTTGTGTTAATTGCAAATTGCAAAAGTCATACAACATTGAAAATGGTCTTCAATCCATGTAGTAACCATACCATCAAACATTTCAGAAAGAACTGCAGATGCTGGAAATATCGAAGGTAGACAAAAATGCTGGAGAAACTCAGCGAGTGAGGAAGCATCTATGGAGCGAGGGAATGGGTGACGTTTCGGGTCGAGACCCTTCTTCGGACTGATGTGGGTCTTGACCCGAAACGTCACCTATTCCCTCGCTCCATAGATGCTGCCTCACTCGCTCAGTTTCTGCTGCATTTTTGTCTACCTTCACAATCAAACGTCTCATTTTGCGCTGGACCCATTTCTATCCCACCCACAATCGCATCAACTCCCTGCAGGTTCTACCACTTAGCTACCCACTAAGGATGAAGACAGAATACCCAGATGAATGTCACACTCAGAATGTCCTCACTCAACATAGAGGTCAGGATTCACAAGTTCATAAGTCACAGGTGTAGAATTGGGCCATTTAAGGATAAGAGGGAAATATTTTAGGACCGAGATGAGAAAATCATTTTTCACACAGAGAGTGGTGAATCTGTGGAATTCTCTGCCACAGAAGGTAGTTGAGGCCAGTTCATTGGCTTGATTTAAGAGGGAGTTAGATGTGTCCCTTGTGGCTAAAGGGATCAGGGGGTATGGAGAGAAGGCAGGGATGGGATACTGAGTTGGATGATCAGCCATGATCATATTGAATCGCGGTGCAGGCTGGAAGGGCCGAATGGCCTACTCCTGCACCTATTTTCTATGTTTCCATGTTTCTATATTGGGCTCATCAAGTCTACTCTGCCATTCAATCATGGCTGATCAGTCATTTATGCCTACAATAATCTGTTGTGCTGAAGCAAAGCAAGAATGTTGTTGTCCTATCTGGGACACATGACTCTTGAATCTTATAACCATATGACCATACAATTACAGCACGGAAACAGGCCATCTCGGCCCTACAAGTCCGTGCCGAACAAAGTCCCACCTGCCTGCACTCATACCATAACCCTCCATTCCCTTGTCATCCATATCTGGGATCCAATTTATTTTTAAATGATACAATGAAACCTGCTCCACCACTTCCACTGGAAGCTCATCCACACCGCTACCACTCTCTGAGTAAAGAAGTTCCCCCTCATATTACCCCTAAACGTTTGTCCCTTAATTCTGAAGTCACGTCCTTTTGTTTGAATCTTCCCTATTCTCAAAGGGAAAAGCTTGTCCACATCAACTCTGTCTATCCCTCTCATCATTTTAAAGACCTCTATCAAATCCCCCCTTAACCTTCTGCGCTCCAGAGAATAAAGACAACTTATTCAACCTATCTCTGTAACTTAGTTGTTGAAACCCAGGCAACATTCTTGAATCTTGAACCCTGGTTACTGGTGCTATGAACTAGCAACTCTACTAGCTGCTCCACAGGGCACTGTCAAATGGCTCGATTGTAATCATGTATTGTCTTTCCGCTGACTGGTTAGCACGCAACAAAAAGCTTTCCACTGTACCTCGGCACACGTGACAATAAACTGAGCTGGAACTGGACGGATGCCAACTATTCAGTCCAGGGATATTGTGCAGCCAACATCATGTGTTGGGTATTTCAGAGGATAGTCAAAGACCAACCATGCGCGCGGGCCTGGAGTCACATATAGCCAGACCTGGTAAATACGGCAGACTCTCTTTCCTGTCCTTGGTAGGGATGGTTAAACAGGTCTGACAGCGCAGTTGGACATGGAGAGTGGCTTCCGGCACTTTCTGAAGAGTGGGCAGGGCTCCCAGTGTCCCTCCTGGCATCACCAAACCAGCTTGTCTAGTGCAATATGTCAAAACTGTTTGTGCGAAGCAACCATGTCCAAACTGGCCGGCTTATTTCACAACACAATGAGAAACAGAATGTACAGAATGCAAATGCTGTGAAATGCTTCAGGACATCTTGAGCTTATGAAAAGCTGCAAACAAATGTAAGTCCCTTCTTTCTTTATGAATCAGGATTTGAATCGGAGCAGGGTGACTTTGTTAGTTTTTCACACAGTTTTCTAATTCCAAAACACGCAAGCAAGAATAAAAGGCACAAAATGCCGCAGTACCTCAGCGGGTCAGGTAGCATCTCTGGAGAAAAAGAATAGGTGACTTTTAGGGTTCAGACCTTTCTTCGGACTGAGGGTCAGGGGAAAGGGATACGAGAGACACAGAAGGTGACATAGAGCCAAATGAATGAAATATATGCAAAAAGCAACGATAATCAAGGAAAGGTGGAGCCCACAATGGTCCATTGTTGGCATGCGGGAAAGGTGATAACGAGTTATACAGACAGTGAATCTCAACAGGGGCACAGAGAGGGTGGCCCAGGGAGTTATCCAGCGAGAGAGGGTGTTGCAGAGAGGAAGATAACTTCTTCAACTACTTTGAGGAGATTTCGCAGTGGAGCAGACAAAATGTGTCGGGAGGAAGTGCAGATGCTGGTATAAACAAGAAGGCAGACACAAACGGCTGGAGTAACTCAGCGGGTCAGGCAGCATCTCTCGGATCCCAGGCATGGTTTCACAAATATCTTATACAGCTCCAATCCAATCCAACTTTATTTGTTATGCACTTTACAAACAGCCAATGTTGACCAAAGTGCTGTACAGAAGAATAAACAAGACATCATAAACAGACACCATAACAGCTCACATGAGGCGCAAAAATTACATATGAAATACAACAATAAATTGTACCATGCTGTACCATGATGTCCCAATTCTTGTACCTATGCCCATCTTTGAAGGATAGCATTACATATCCCGACTTTGCCGACCCTATGTTGCTATTTTCACAAGTTCACAAGGTGTATGAGTTACATAGATACATAGAAAATAGCTGCAGGATTAGGTCATTCGGCCCTTCCAGCCTGCACCGCCATTCAATATGATCATGGCTGATCATCCAACTCAGTAACCTGTACCTGCCTTCTCTCCATACCCCCTGATCCCTTTAGCCCCAAGGGCCACATCTAACTCCATCTTAAATATAGCACCCTCTCTTAAATATAATGTAGAATTAGGCCATTCGGCCCATCGTGTCTACTCCACCATTGAATCATGGCTGATCTCTGCCTCCTAATCCCATTTTCCTGCCTTCTCCCCACAACCCTTGATACCCGTTCTAATCGATACATTTTCAGGGGGCCAAGTATTACTATCCCTCGGTCTACTTGTTACACAACATTCCCCTGCACCGTGATATTTACTGCCTTGGTTTACTTCTCCAAAATGCATAACTTCACACTTGTCTGAGATAAACTCCACTTGTCATAAACCATTCTCTTTACCAAAGTGCACGGACTCTACCTGTCAGTCACTGTTGGTCACAGCCAAGAAGACCAACCCAGTTGAAGAAGACTTACATTTATTGGACTAACACCTTTGAGATGAGTCACAGGAGATCTCCTCAACACAACAGCACTGGGCCTCAACTCGCCAGAGATTAGAAGGTTGAGGGGGGGACCTCATTGAAACTTACAGAACAATGAAAGGCACAGATAGAGTGGATGTGGAAATGATGTTTCTGCTGGTGGGAGAGTCCAGGAGCAGAGATCATAGCCTCAGAGATAACGGGTGCTCTTTTAACAAGAAGGTGAGGAGGAGGTTATTTAGTCAGAGGGTAATTAATCTGTGGAATTTATTGCCACTGAGGACTGTGGAGGCCAAGTCAGTGGAGATTTTTAAGGCAGAGATAGACAAACTCTATCTCTGCCTCAAATTAGAATGGTAGTCTAGGGTTATGGGAAGAAGGCAGTAACATGGGGTTAGGAGGGAGAGATAGATCAGTCATGATTGAATGGTGGAGTAGACTCGATAGGGCAAATGACCTAGTTCTATTACTATAGCATAAATCTGTGAACTTGTGAACACTGTTGTGAAAGCCTTTATGCAATTCTATGGATTCCCATAGCATCCAGGATGCCTAATGCAATATCATGCTCACAAGATCTGAAATTCAAACTGGAATTGGTCCATTTGGAAGTGGATGAGGAGAGGATGTTTCCACTAGTGGGAGAGTCCAGGACTAGAGGTCATAGCCTTAGAATTAAAGGATGTTCTTTTACAAAGGAGATGAGGAGGAATTTCTTTAGTCAGTGGATATTTTGTACCCTGTCGGAAACTCTGAGCATGATGGATTGTTAAGGAGCTAATAACATACGATGAGCGTTTGACCGCACAGGGCCTGTACTCACTTGAGTTTAGAAGAATGAGGGGGACCTTATTGAAATGTACAGAAGAGTGAACGGCTTCGATAGAGTGGATGTGGAGAGGATGTTTCCACTGGTGGGAGAGTCGAGGACTAGAGATCATACCCTTAGAATTGAAGGACATTCTTTTAGGAAGGAGATGAGGGGGAATTTGTGAATCATGGTAGGTCAGTCATGACTGATTGGCGGAGTAGACTTGAATGGCTGAATGGCCTAATTAACCATATATAACCATATAACAATTACAGCACAGAAACAGGCCAATAATTCTGCTCCTATCACTTATGACCACTTAATTTCATAACATTGGAGAATATAGATGGATAGATTAAAGGCTAGTCAAAGGATTAGAAGTTCAATACACGAGTAACCAGGAAAAAATGAAGGAAAGGGAACAATGTGACAAACATTGGGAACAAGAAAGTACATTAAACGATATAATTTGGTAGCATAACCTCCAATGCGATTGAAGGTCACCGGCATCATAAATTCTATTGTACTTTTAGAGAAAGACTTTGACAAGTGGACAGGGCGAGAATACGAATTAAGGACTATGTATCGGATTGGATTTGAATAAGATTATTTGCACTGTATCATGTAGTTCTGTTGATAAGATAACTTGTCCTGATTAGCTTCGGGTCAATGTTGACCCTCAAAAATGCTGAAGATGGGGACAAAATAACAAAGTAACAAAATATCAAGGATGAATCGCACACTGGCCAATCCTTCTTCTCCCCTCTCCCATCGGGCAAAAGGTATAGAAATGTGAAAACGCACACCCCCAGATTCAGGGACAGTTTCTTCCCAGCTGTTATCAGGCAATTGAACCATCCTGCCACTACCCCATTGGTGACCCATCAGGACCATCTTTGACCAGACATTACAGGCTTTATCTTGCGCTAAAAGTTATACCCTTATCATGTATCTTTCCACTGTGAATGGCTCGATTGTAATCATATATTGTCTTGCCACAGACTGGTTAGCATGCAACCAAAGCTTTTCACTGTAACTCGTTGCACGTGACAATAAACTAAACTAAACGAACTAAAACTAATGATGCTACATTGTGCCACATGGTGTTACTTAAAGTCAGTGGTGGGAAAGGGGGTGCACGGTGGATCAATAACATAATGTGAAGCGTTTTTGTAGGTAAACACAACACTCATAAGTTCATGTGATAGCAGCAGGATCAGGCCATCAAGTCTTCTCCGCCATTCAATCTTGGCTGATCTATCTTTCCCTCCCAAAACCATTCTCATGCCTTCTCCCCATAACCCCTGGCACGGAAATCCTAGTGGGGGGAAACGAAGGGGGGGGGTTCCTGTCCCCCCCCCCATGTTTTGAGAGGTGGGAGACAATCCCCCCCATGTTTTGTGAGACATGTTTGCAGTACAACCGCCTAGGAATGGCTGTAGCGCCCAAGTGGGCTCGCCTGCCCCGGGACTGGCTGTAACGCCCATGTCGCCCACGTGCCCCGGGACTGGCTGCAGTTCCCAGGTTGCGAAAACGAAATGATAAAAAATACGCCTGCGGGCCGGATGATTTCGGGTTATGGGCCGGATCCAGCCCGTGGGCCAGAGGTTGCTGACCCCTGTCCTAGATGTCAGGCCTCATTGTGTCCCACCCCCCCCCCCCCCCCCCCATGTCTTAAAAACGATTTCCGCCCATGCTGACACCCGTACTAATCATACTAACCCGTACCGTGCTTCCCCTACCCCCTTTCAATATTCTCCCAATCCTCGTCAGTCACATTTTATTTGTGTCCTCTCTCTTTACACTCTCCATTATTTATTTTTAATTTTTTTGTTCTGTTATTGTATCTTTTTTTTCAATAACAGCCAAGTTTTCATATTTCACCTCGAGGTCAAAACACCTTTTTAACTTCCTTTCCCTGACCCACCAACTGGGATTAACTGTGGCTAAATGGTCACACATATTTGGGTCGGGCTTCTGATATTGAAGACAATTGTTACCTGCTACATGGAGCTTAAACATTACTTGTCACTTAACAGCTCAAGAATGGATGTTGACCAGGTCTTAGTCTCAGCTGATGTGGACTTCTCATTGTGTTGTTTTAGTATTAGTTTTAGAGATACAGCATGGAAACAGGCCTTTCAGCCCATCGATACCACACTGACCATTAATCACCCAATATATACTGTCACTCCAACACAGTAAGTGCAATTTTACAGCAGTCAATTAACCAGCAAACCTGTACGTGGGAGGTAACCAGAGCACCTGGAGAAAACCCACGTGGTCACAGAGATAACGTTCAAACTCCGTACAGACAGCACTAATAGTCAGGATTGGACCCAGGTCTCTGGCATCGTGAGGCAGCAGCACTACCGCTGTGCCAATGTGCCGAGCTTATTTGTTATTTGTTATTAGGACAACCAGGAAGAATGCTTAAGAGAGAGACAAAATGATGGAGACTTCTTCTTATCGAGTCCACACACAAGATCAGAAGTTGTTCAGCCAGAACTGAACACATTTCTTAGCATCTGCACACAATGGTGTCTGTCTTGGCGCTTCTTGTCCGTGGTGGTTGAAAGATTGGTGGAAACAGTATTGCGTACAGTTTTGGTCTCCTAATCTGAGGAAAGACATTCTTGCCACAGAGGGAGTACAGAGAAGGTTCACCAGACTGATTCCTGAGATGGCAGGACTTCCATGTGAAGAAAGACTGGATAGACTCGGCTAGTACTCGCTAGAATTTAGAAGATTGAGGGGGGATCTCATAGAAATTTACAAAATTCTTAAGGGGTTGGACAGGCTAGGTGCAGGAAGATTGTTCCCGATGTTGGGGAAGTCCAGAACAAGTGGACACAGTTTAAGGATAAGGGGGAAGTCTTTTAGGACCGAGATGAGAAAATCATTTTTTACACAGAGAGTGGTGAATCTGTTGAACTCTCTGCCACAGAAGGTAGTTGTGGCCAGTTCATTGGCTATATTTAAGAGGGAGTTAGATGTGGCCCTTGTGGCCAAAGGGATCAGGGGGTATGGAGAGAAGGCAGGTATGGGACATGGATTTGGATGATCACCCATGATCATATTGAATGGCGGTGCAGGCTTGAAGGGCCGAATGGCCTACTCCCTGCACCTATATTCTATGTTTCTATGTTTCTAAACAGCGCTGCAACATGAACGCTCTTTCCTTGACCTCAATGATGGAGTAACTCAGCAGGTCAGGCAGCATCTCTGGTAAAAAGGAATAGGTAACGTTTCAGGTCGTGACCCTTCTTCAGGCTGCTTCTCAGCTACTGTTTGATGGAATTATATTCATTGCTCTCACAAAGAATAAAAAATGCTGATTACATTTTGGTGATATTATGTAATGAGCAGCATCACATTTCCCCCTGTGCATTACATTACAGGATCGAGTATCTGTTTTCAACAATCTAATGGGGGATGTCTGATTAGAATAAATATGTGCCTATCTATAATACCTTTCAGTCTTGTTGTCATCCCGGCCTTTTGAGGGAGCAGCAAATATGTTGGACCCACTGGCACAGATCCCCTTCTTCAGAAGCCTGTTTAAACTGCTCTGAATTTTCAAGTACTAATATCTAGCAGCAGTAAAGTTTCCAAAGGCTGAAGTAATCTTCAGCACCAGCTCGGACTGAGCTCCACAGGACTGTTTAACTGTCAGCAGCCTCAGCTTATCCTTTGATGGCTTCATCCTTTAGATTTCACACTCCGACAGCTCTCCACTCCAGGCTGCCTTTGACAGACACTCCAAGCTTCCTGTAACAAATGCTCCAAGTTTGCCAGTGACTGTTGCTACAAGCTTTGTGTGATGGATACTCCAAACTTTCTGCAGTCAATTCGTGAGGTTTTTTTTTTCTCTTCTCTCCCGGTGACAGATGCTCTAGGCTGCTCATGACTGGCACTTCAGGCTCCATCTGACAGACACTCCTAGGCCGTGCACCTGAAGGAAGATACAAGACACCATCTTGCACGGTTTCCCGATCTCGGAGGATTTTGACAGCGACGCGGTGATTTCACAAACTTAATATCTCCTGAGTAGACTTTATTTTGCGTAAATTAAACAATGTATTTCTGCAAGGACTTGAGGTCGACATTGGAAAGAATACCGTGTTTTATCTCCGTCTATCTCGGTGACATACACTGCCCAGTTTGGGCTGTAGAATGTGTCCGATGCACGAAGGGACTGCAGATGCTGGTTCACACCAAAGATGGACACAAAATGCTGGAGTAACTCAGCGGGACAGGCAGCATCTCCTGGATAGAAGGAATGGGTGATGTTACGGGTCGAGACCCTTCTTCAGACATGGTCCCGACCCGAAACGTCACTCATTCCTTCTATCCAGAGAACGTTCCCTGTGTTCATTTGGACATGTAATAAATTGGGATTAATTTGTCATCGGGGTCAAGGAAAGAGCGGTCACGTCCTGGCCTTGATTCCACCACCATGCACAAGAAGCGACAGGATAGACACCATTGTCTGCAGATGCCGAGATGTGTGTTCACCTCTGGCTGAACAACTTCTAATCTTGTGTGTGGACTCGATAAGAAGAAGAAGAAGAAGAATTTGTCCACAACCATTAAGAAAAAATATTTCCTGAAGGGATTCAGCCGCAAGGTTAGTTATGAGGAGAGGCTGGAGAGGTTGCAGGCGAGCCTTTACCAGCAAGCTGGGAGTTTACCAGAATGTTGCCTGGGTTAGAGGGTAATAACTAAAAGAAGAGGTTAGACCAACCTGGATTGTTTTTCCTCAAAGGTTGGCGAATGAGGACAGACCGGATAGCGATAGATAAAATCATGAGCGGCGTAGACAAGGTAGACAGTTGAAATAATTTTCCCAGGGTGGAAAGTTCAAAGATTAGAGGGCATGGCTTTCGGGTGAGTGGGACAAAGATTAAAGACGAGGTGCTGGGCAAGTTCTTTACGCAGGGAAGTGTGTGCCTGGGACGCGCTTGTGGGATGGTGTTGGAGGCAGATGCAATAGGAACGGCTAAGGGACTTTCAGATAGGCACACGGATTGGCAGGGAATGGAAGAATATTGATCACGTGCAGGCAGAAGAGATTAGTTTAACTTGCCAACATATGGACATTTAAGGTTGCGCTGTTGAATGTGTCCGGTGAAGGCAGGGATTGCTGATGCTGGTTTACACCGAAGATAGACACAAAATACTGGAGTAACTCAGCGGGACAGGCAGCATCTTCTGGATAGAAGGCGGCATCTTCTGGATTGAAGGAATGGGTGATGTTACAGGTCAAGACCCTTCATCTTAAAGATAGCAGAGTCCAGGGATATGGGGAGAAGGCAGGAACTGGGTACTGATTGTGGATGATCAGCCATGATCACAGTGAATGGCTCGAAGGGCCAAATGGCCTACTCCTGCACCTATTGCCTATTATCTATTGACATCGTGGGCCACTATGATATCTGCCATCACCACTACCCCGGCAGCAAGTTCCAGGTACCCACCTCTCTCTGAGTAAAACACTTGTTCACACATAATCTTTTAACTTTGCCGCTTCCACTTCAAGCAGTGTAGGTTCACCAGGTTAATTCCCGGGATGGCGGGACTGACATATGGTGAAAGAATGGGTCTAATGGCCTTGTATTCACTGGAGTTTAGAAGGATGAGAGAGGATCTTATAGAAACATATAACATTCTTAAGGGATTGGACAGGCTAGATGCAGGACAAATGTTTTCGAAGATGGGGGAGTCCAGAACCAGGCGTCACAGTTTAAGAATAAGGGGTAGGCCATTAATGGACTGAGATGAGGAAAAACGTTTTCACCCAGAGAATTGTGAATCTGTAGAATTCTCTGCCACAGAAGGCAGTGGAGGCCAATTCACTGGATGTTTTCAAGAGAGAGTTAGATTTAGCTCTTGGGGCTAACAGCATTAAGGGATATGGGGAAAAAGCAGGAACGGGGTACTGATTGTGGATGATCAGCCATGAGCATATTCAAAAGCGGTGCTGGCTTGAAGGACTGAAGGGCCTACCACTCTACCTATGTTATATGTTCCAATGTTTCTAAATCTATGCCTTCTGTAGTTCCGTGAGTTCTGAGCTGGCTGATGAGACCAGTGTGGGAGATTATCGTACACTGACAACATGCAAAATATTGACAAAACATACAGATCGTTTGAAAGGGAAATGGAAGCTCAATTTCTTTTTTTCTTTTTATCTCTCTGTCTTTGGTGCCCTTATCCATCTCCCTGTTTCTCCAACTTCATTCACTCTTGCCAGTCTACCTCTCAATCAAACTTTGCAATGAGTGTTTATTGGGCAGTAAACGCATTGTTTGCTTTAACTTTGATTTTTCCTTTTGCTGCAAGATTTATTCTCACCAGCAAGGCAAAATATTTGCTTTAAGCTATTTTTGAGGCCTTTGAAATTCAGCGAGGTAACATTAATAATCAAAGCCAATTGAAAGTTTATGACACCATTGAATAATTGGCATTCTTATATTCATCTTTTTAGTGCATATACTAATCTATTTATTTTAGATGCGTTAATCCCTTGGCTAATGTATCAGACACATGGAGTTATGTGAAAGTATTAAATAACCTTCTGTTGCTTAAAGTATTTTCGATTTAAACTTTTAAAAGAAGTAGATAAAAACTTTGTTTTGGAAAATGTGGAAGAACTGTGAGGAAAGGGCAGGGACCTGGAATCTTTATCAAACTCTTGCCCCGATTAGGGGAATCGAGGACCAGAGGACATATCTGTAGGTTTAAGGTGAAGGGGAAAATATTTCGTAGGAATCTGAGGGGTGCCTTTTTCACACAAAGGGTGGTGCGCGCGTGGAATGAGCTGCCAGAAGAGGTCGTTGAGGCTGGAACTCTCACAAAGTTTAAGAAACAGTTAGACAGGTACATGGATACGACAGGTTTGGAGGGATATGGACCAAACGTGGGCAGGTGGGACTCATGCACATTGCCCACTGAATCCGTGCTGAGCAGCAATCCGCGCACACTAGCGTTATGCTACAAACACTAGGGACAATTTATAACTATACCAGGTCATAGAAACATAGAAAATATGTGCAGGAGTAGGCCATTCGGCCCTTCGAGCCTGCACTGCCATTCGATATGATCATGGCTGATCATCCAACTCAGTATCCTGTACCTGCCTTCTCTCCATACCCCCTGATCCCTTTAGCCACAAGGGCCACATCTAACTCCCTCTTAAATCTAGCCAATGAACTGGCCTCAACTACCTTCTGTGGCAGAGAATTCCACAGATTCACCACTCTCTGTGTGAAAAATGATTTTCTCATCTCGGTCCTAAAAGATTTCCCCCTTATCCTTAAACTGTGACCCCTAGTTCTGGACTACAATTGGCCTACCAGCCTGTATGTCTTTGGAGTGTGGGGAGAAACTGGAAATCCTGGAGAAAACCAACGCAGGTGACAGAGAGATTGTGCAAACTCCGCACGGACAGCACCTGTAGTCGGGATCGAACCCGGGACTCTGCCGTCTATCCAATCTTTCCCCAAAGGATGTCCAAGCCTAGGCAACATCCTGGTGAACCTCCTTTACACTCGTACCAACCTAACCACACCCTTCATGTATCGTAGCAAACAGACCTGCACACAATGCTCCAAGTGCAGTCTAACCAGTGTTTAGTAAAATTACAATGTAATGTCCCATTCTGTTGATAGACACCAATAGCTGCAGTAACTCAGCAGACAGGCAGCACCTGTGGAGAAAAGGAATGGGTGTGACGTTTCGGGTCGAGACTATTCTGTCCCCCTATCTAAGAATGTAAGCATGCCTAAGCCTTCTTCACCACCCTATCTACTGTACATGTGTTTCCACACATATTCTTGCTGTAGAATTATTTAGCTTGCGTTACCATATCTTCAAAAAGCCCGAAAATAAAAATTTGGTTCACCCTTGGTTAAACTCTGCAAAGAAGAGATATTGTGGGTCAGTTGTGGAAGAATGTTATTAAATATAAATGAGGTGCTCCTTATTCAGTGGAACCCCATAGAGCAGTGGTTCTTAACCCTTTTTGGAATACATACGCGCATAAGCAAACATAGAAACATAGAAATTAGGTGCAGGAGTAGGCCATTCGGCCCTTCGAGCCTGCACCAACATTCAATATGATCATGGCTGATCATCCAACTCAGTATCCCGTACCTGCCTTCTCTCCATACCCCCTGATCCCCTTAGCCACAAGGGCCACAAACAAAATAATAGGTTCCTAACAATGGGCTCAACAATGGATACGTTATTTATGACTCCTTCATGTCCCCGGTACAGCCCCAAACTACCCCCCATGGGGGTCCCGACCCCCAGGTTAATAACCACTGCCATAGAGTCATCGACTCATGCAGCATGAAAACAGGCCCTTTAGCCTCACGTGGTCACGCCAAACAAGATGCCTCATCTACTCTAATCCTGTTTGGCCCATGCTATTCTAAACCTTCCCTATCCACGTACCTGTCCAAATGTATTTTAAAAGCTGTGATAGTACCTGCCTCCACTACCTCCTCTGGCAGCTCTTTCCATACATCCACCATCCTCTGAGTGAAAATGGTGCCCCTCAGGTTCCTACTAGATCTTTCCCCTCTCACCTTAAACCTATGTCCTCTGGTTTTTGATTCCCCTGCTCTGGGTAAAAGACTGCGTGTGTCATATTTATATTATGATGTACTGTATTTGTGGTGTAGGTGTGAACTTTGAACAAGTCAGCTATTTGTCTGAATACATCGAAGAGTTGTAACTGTGTAGCACACAAACAGGCCCTTCAGCCCACCATGACCATGTTGACCATTTATCATCAACACTAATCCTATTTGCTTGCATTAGAACCATCATGTCTCCTATGCCTTGTTCTCTTTATGCATTTGTCTAAATGCCTCTAAAATAGAGTGGTTGGATTTGGGCATTTGTCAATTCCTGACAAAAATAGGTGTGGATTATTTTGTTATTTTCCTGACATTCCCATCTTATACTTCTTTAGTGAATCCTTGAAGATTGAACAACAGAAAGATGTTGGTCAGCAGAAAGGTGTGTAAATGTGGCACCATGATTAATGTGCCCCATGTGGTTCTGGCAATCCAGCAAGTAACTTATTGCAGGATTTTCCAAATGGAGAAAATGATCAAGTACGTGAAGAAGCTTCGAGCATCCCTTTCAAGAATGTTCCATGTATCTAAGTTAAAATATAAATAATTCAGGGCTATGGGGTAAGCGAAGGAACTGGGATTGTAGAGAGTTGTGGACATAGCCTAGACCATAGAAACATAGAAACATAGAAATTAGGTGCAGGAGTAGGCCATTCGGCCCTTCAAGCCTGCACCGCCATTCAATATGATCATGGCTGATCATCCAACTCAGTATCCTGTACCTGCCTTCTCGCCATACCCCCTGATCCCCTTAGCCACAAGGGCCACATCTAACTCCCTCTTAAATATAGCCAATGAACTGGCCTCGACTACCCTCTGTGGCAGAGAGTTCCAGAGATTCACCACTCTCTGTGTGCAAAACGTTTTTCGCATCTCAGTTTTAAAGGATTTCCCCCTTATCCTTAAGCTGTGACCCCTTGTCCTGGACTTCCCCAACATCGGGAACAATCTTCCTGCATCTAGCCTGTCCAACCCCTTAAGAATTTTGTAAGTTTCTATAAGATCCCCTCTCAGTCTCCTAAATTCTAGAGAGTATAAACCAAGTCTATCCAGTCTTTCTTCATAAGACAGTCCTGACATCCCAGGAATCAGTCTGGTGAACCTTCTCTGCACTCCCTCTATGGCAAGAATGTCCTTCCTCAGATTTGGAGACCAAAACTGTACGCAATACTCCAGGTGTGGTCTCACCAAGACCCTGTACAACTGCAGTAGAACCTCCCTGCTCCTATACTCAAATCCTTTTGCTATGAAAGCTAATATACCATTCGCGCAAAGCCACCTCCCTTCCACTGATTCCATCTACACTTCACGCTGCCTTGGCAAGGCCAGCAGCAAAATCAAGGACCAGTCTCACCCCGGCCACTGCCTCTTCTTCCCTCTCCCATCAGGCAAGAGGTGCAGAAGGGTGAAAATGCACACCTCCCAGATTCAGGGACAGCTTCTTCCCAGCTGTTATTGGGCAACTGGGCCATCCTACCACAACTAGAGAGCAGTCCTGATCTACCTCATTGGAGACCCTTGGATTATCTTTTATTAGACTTTACTAGACGTTTTCTTGCACCAACATTATTCCCTTTATCGTGTGTCTGTATACTGTGGACGGCTTGATTGCAATCACGTGTAGCCTTTACACTGACTGGATAGCACTCAACAAAAAAGCTTTTCACTGTACCTCGGTACACTTGACAATAATAAACGCAACCTAGCTATTGTAGCTATATCAGAGAGACGGAACAAGCGAGAAAAGGGAAGAAACTGTCCGTGAATCTGGTGGTGTGCGTTTTCACACTTCTATACTTATTGGTAGGAAGGGAATGATGAAAGAGTGGTGATGGCAGGATAAAGCCCAGCAAAGGCCCGAGATACAAAGACACAAAGTGAGAGATAAGGATAGAAGAGGTGAAAATCGTGAAGCCAGAGGAAGGAATATAGGTGGAGGGGACATAGGGAGGGGAGACTAAAGAGCAGTGCTGAACTACTACCTACCTCTTTGGTGACCCTCGGACTATCGTTGATCAGCCTTTGCTGCCTTTACCTTGCACTAAACATTATTCCCCTTATCATGTATCCATCTGTACACTGTAAGTGGATCGATTGTAATCATGTGTTGTCTTGCCGCTGACTGGTTAGAACGCAACAAAAGCTTTTCACTGTACCTCGGTAAACGTGACAATAAACTGAACTAAACTAAAGAAGGGTCCTGACCTGAAACATCACCTCTCCGTGTTCTGGCGAGCAGCTGCCTGACCCACTGAATTACTCCAGCACTGTGTCTTTGTGCTTTTTTAAAATCTATACTTTCTCCGTGGCTCTCGTTGTGGAGCGGGTGAGCCCTCGCTGGGGCTCGCTGGAGGGGAGCGTTCCGCTTTGCTGGCCCGGGGCAGCCGGCAGCCTGAAGCCGTGCGCGGTCTGCACAGCTCCAGCTGGCGCGGCGTCTACAGACCGGGATCCCTCGTGGGGGACCCGGGGGAAGAAGAAGCCATCACTGCCGGCCCGCGGCCAACTTCTACCGCGGGTCCGACATGGACTCACCATCACCCCTGGAGGGGAGCTTCGACCGCCGGCCCTGCGGTCTACGGTGCTTCTGGCTGCGGCGGAGACTTTAAATCTCGACCGATCGGCCTACACCATCTTAAAGCCGCGGTCTCCGGTGAGGAAGAGCTGATCCTGGACTGACTCTGGACTCTGGTCCTGTCCACGGGGGGGAAATGGAGGAGGACTGGCCAAATTTTGTGCCTTCCACCACAGTGATGAATGCTGTGGTGGATGTTTGTGTTACAGTTTTATTGTGGTTGTGTGTTCTTTATTATTGTACTGCTGCTGACAACCCAAATTTCCACCGACCCTGGTTGTGTGGCAATAAATTATATCTAATCTAATCTAACACGAGACTTTATGCTCTTATATTTTCTCTCGTGTATGACCTGTTATGCATGGTATCCCCAGCCTGGACAGGAAGCAAAATACTTTTTCACCGTATTTCAGTACATGTGACAATAATAAAGCAAATCCTTTGTCAGATAATGTTTAACTTTGTCACCTGAGTGATAAGCAGAGCAGAATATTGCAAGTCTCATTTGAATTTTATTTATTTTCAATTATTTTTCTTTCCTTCAGATTGCTATCCAAATGGTGAAGTTTGATGTCAAAGTGGTCATTCTTTCTTTCTCTGGCCAATATCCCCTTGTATCGATATTTTCTGAAATAAATAATCAACATTTATTGCTTGCCATCCATCAAACGAGGTAATTAAAATCACAAATACTCTCCCAAGTGGCTCCAGAATGCTTGGTGAACATTGAATCTGGTAAAGAAAGTTTCAACAAGTAAGCATTATCTCTACAAAGTATTCTGGATGGTTAACATCTGAAATTGGATATTTAGCTTCCTCAGTGTTTAGGTTGCTCTAATACCCACATAGTGGACTGTTTATATGCTGTACCACCCAGTGTTTCAGTTTAGTTTATTGTCGCATGTACTAAGGTACTGTGAAAAGCTTTTGTTGCATGCTAACCAGTCAGTGGAACATGATTACAATCGAGCCATTTACAGTGTATAGATACATGATAAAGGAATAACATTTAGTGCAAGGTAAAGCCAGTAAAGTCCAATGAAGGATAGTCCAAGGGTCACCAAGGAGATAGATAGTAGTTCAGCACTGCTCTCTGGTTGTGGTAGGATGGTTCAGTTGCCTGATAACAGCTGGGAAGAAACTGTCCCTGAATCTGGTGGTGTGCGTTTTCACACCTATACCTTTTGCCTGATGGGAGAGGGGAGAAGAGGGAGTGGCCGGGGTGCGACTCGTCCTTGATTATGCTGCTTGCCCTGCTTAGTGACTCTAAGTTATGTACACAATGTGTATCTGATAAAGGACATCATAGCTAGATTGATCCTGATAATGCTTCTTGCTCGTGATCTCTGTTTGGACCATGATACCTTCTTGGCATTGAATTAAAATGTTGCTATTGTCAAGCTCTACATTCGTGGCAAGGAATGGCGGGGCAGAACGGTGGCACAGCGCCGGAGACCCAGGTTCGGTCCTGACTACGGGTGCTGAGTTTGTACCTTCGTACGTAGTTTGTACATCCTCCCCGTGACCGCGTGGATCTCCTCCAAGATCTTCAGTCTCCTCACACGTTCCAGAGGCGTACAGATTTGTAGGTTAATTGGCTTGGTATAAATGTAAACTATCCCTAATGTGTTTAGGACAGTGTTAGTGTGCGGGGATCGCTGGTCGGTGCGGACTCGATGGGTCAAAGGGCCTGCTTGCGCGCTGTATCTCTAAACTAAGCTAAACCAGAATAACAACACGCTCCCTGTGGAACACTACAGGTATTGCAAGGGCTTTCTCCGCATTCAGTAAGCTATTTGGAGACTTGTGCATTCTTCCTTGACAGCATCTGCCCGTTTTTTGCAAAATCATTGCACGGTAAAATAAGTTTTCAAAATTTTTTTTTTTCCTTGAAAGTAATCAGAAGGATCTCAGGACTCCATGAACTATTTCTGTTAGTGACTCACTGCCGGGAACTATCTTTCGTTGAGTTTCCAGGCAATGAACCATATTTAACTCAAAATTTTGGAGCTTCTATACTTTATTGATTTTTGCATTTTAAAATCTAGCCTAAAAAGCCCTTTCAAGTGCACTGCCAATTTAATTTACCTATTAAGGTAATGGATTGAAAATGAGAAATAAGATAAAAATCCTGTTCTTCCCTCTTCCTCCAACTGATCCACCTTTCCCTCTGCTTATCCTTAAATAATGAACAACAAAATTTGCCATACATAAGTCTCCAAAGAAAAATCCATGACCGTCACACAGCATTAGATGTTTTATAACATGTTTTACTACTAGAGTCCGGAGCCAAAGTCAAGACTTGAACTTATATGTGTTCATAAGTTATAGGAGCAGAATTAGGTCATTGGACCCATTAAGTCTACTCTGCCATTCAATGATGGCTGATCTATCTTTCCCACTCAACCCCATTCACCTGCCTTCTCCTCATAACCCCTGACAACCTTACTAATCAAGAATCTTTCACCTTAAACCTACCCAATGATGTGGCTGCCACAACCGTCTATGGCAATGAATTCCACAGATTCACTACCTTCTGTCTAAAGCAAATCCTCCTCATCTCCTTTCTAAAGGTACATCCTTTTATTCTGACCTGGTCCTAGACTCTCCCACGAGTGGAAACCTCCTCTCCACATCCGCTCTATCCAAGCCTTTCATTATTCGCTAAATTTCAATGGTGTAAAACCCCCCCCTCATCCTTCTAAATTCCAGGGAATACAGGCCCCGTGCTGTCAAATACTCAACATGCCGTACGTTAAGCAAATCATTCCTGGGATCACATCTGTTTTAAGTATCTACAAGTACCGTCATCAGGGTGGATTATACTGCTTCAACCTATAAATCAAAGACTAATTTACTTAATGCCTTATGCCCCTGTCCCACTTAGGAAACCTGAACGGAAACCTCTGGGGGCTTTGCGCCCCACCCAAGGTTTCCGTGCGGTTCCCGGAGGTTTTTGTCAGTCTCCCTACCTGCTTCCACCACCTGCAACCTCCGGCAACTCCCTGCAACCCCGGGAACTGCACGGAAACCTTGGGTGGGGCGCAAAGTCTCTGGAGGTTTCCGTTCAGGTTTCCTAAGTGAGACAGGGGCTTTAGTCTCTTTTTCTGAAGGGGTTTAGCTGACAATAATCACTATTTCGAGCTGTGGGTCCCATCCCCCAACCCAGAAGGTCAGTCTGAAAAAGAGTCCCAACCCAAAACGTCAACCATTCATGTTCTCCAGGGATGCTGCCTGACCCGTTGAGTTACTCCAGCACCTTGTGTCCTTTTGTGGAAACCGGCATTGTCAGTTCATTGTTTCCACTGTAAGGAGATGCTTTCAGCTAACAAAGCAGTAACAAAACAAAACGGTAATATTATTAAAATGAAGCAGGTGTAATTCTAAGGAGCAATTTTGACAGTGGTTAAAGTTTACAAAGGATTTCTAAAACACAAGTACAATAATTACAACGCTGGGAACACACATGATTGAGGGCGGCACGGTGGCGCAGCGGTAGAGTTGCTGCTTTACAGCGCCAGAGATTCGCGTTCGATCTTGACTATATACGCAGTCTGTATGGAATTTGTACCTTCTCCCTGTGACTGCGTAGGTTTTCTTCAGATGCTCTGTTTTCCATCCACACTCCAAAGACGTGCAGGTTTGTAGGTTAATTGGCTTGGTAAAATTTTAAACTGTCTAGTGTGTAGGATAGTGCTCGTGTATGTCTGATCGTTCGTTGGCACGGACTCGGTGGGCTGAAAGACCCGTTTCCACGTCAAATCTCTCAACTCTAAAGAGTTGCAGACGAACAAGTTTTCTGTTGAGGACAGAGGCAGAGTTTGTGCCTTTTCTCTAACTTCTCATTAAAAAAAAAACCCTGTTCAAAAACCTTCACATTTCTCCTGTTTTTTTATTTGTATGTGCTGTTTTGCAAGTTCATTGAGAAGGCAAAGTGGATGGCCTGACCCAGCCAAGTCAATGTGAGCCTTATCACAAACTTGATAAGGATGCAGTGAACTCCATGGTTCAGTTTGCCAGTTCTCGGAACAGGAGGTCAAACTCTGTTGAACCTTTCTTTGATTCTTGGAACAGGAGGGTCTAACTCTTAAAGACATTATGGTCAGTATTGTTTCTCTTGATAACGTCAAGTTGATGGGCAAAGTGCACCGGTCAAAAGCTTATCTTAATTGACAATAAGTTCCAAGTAAGATTGTGCAATCAGCTTCCGCTGCTGTTTTGGAAAACCGAGGTTAGCAATAAGCCTTTTTATCCTGTACGGTGAATCAGCATTAAGTCTTTTGTGAATATCCTCCATGGAATTCACAGCATTGTGGAGCAGGTAGGCTGAAGGCCGAAATTGGCATCTAAGCTTCCAGGCTTTTGTCAGTCTGACTTTGACTGGGTAAGCATTGTTCAAAGGTCATTGCCCCAGACAGCTGCATGCCTATAGGGTCTGCCATAAACCTTTACAACCCAGAGGCATCCTGTACTCAATGTTTACCTGGGTGGTCAACCATAGATCAAAAGTGAATTCAGCCATAAACTATGGGGCGTAGCAATAGAGTTGTTGCCTTACAGCACTTGCAGCGCCAGAGACCCGGGTTCGATCCCAACCATGGGTGCTGTCTGTACGGAGTTTGTACGTTCTTCCCATGACCATGTGGCTTTTCTCCGAGATCTTTGGTTTCCTCCCAGGTTTATATGTTAATTGGCTTGGTATAAATGTAAATTGTCCCTAGTGTGTGTAGGATAGTGTTAGTGTGCAGGGATCGCTGGTCGGCGCAGACTCGGTGGGCCGGAGGGCCAGTTTACGAGCTGTATCTTTAAACTAAACCAAACTAAACTATGTCACACATGCTAACCTTGTGGATGTTGTCCACCTTTGTCCATGTTTTCTAAGACAGAAAATCCCAGCACAAGATAGTTCCAGACAGGAACGATTGAATTAACATAATCGTCAACTTTATTAGTGTTAAGTTGGATTGCTTTTTGCCTGAGGATAAAGTAACTCAGTTTTGATTCTTTCTCATTTCAACCATTGTGATCCTCAAGTGAAATCTAGTTAGCATTAAAACAAAAACATCTCAACTTTTGATTTAAAAAAGTTAACTGATAAAGTTAAACATCTAACTTTAAAAAATACTTTCTTCCCTCAAAGCCTCCCATCAGAATAGGTTTTCAGATGTCTTTGGAGTTAGCTATTTAAATTATTTTTCTAACCTTTTGTTTGATGTTCAGGTAAAAATGGAATTGTCTGAATGTGACGTCTTTGGGTTTAGTTTAGAGATCTATCAGAATCCATCAGTAATGCTCAGACATTGGAGATATGTTGCTGTAATACATTCATTTTAATAGTACTCTAGTATCCAGATGATAAATAATACTGTGTATAGTTTAGTGTAGTTTGGAGAAACAGCATGGAAACAGGCCCTTCGGCCCACTGAGTCCATGCCAACCAGTACTCCCCATACACTAACAGTGTCCTATACACCAGGGACAGTATACAATCTTTACTGCAGCCAATTAATCTGTAATGGGGCTGTCTCACTGTACGAGCTAATTCAAGAGTTCGCCCAAGTTTCCTCTAATTCGAACTCGGAGAATTACGGTAATAGCCGCTTGTAGGTACTCGGGGCTCTTGTGGACAATTTTCAACATGTTGAAAAATCTTCACGAGTCTTCCCGAGCTTACCGCGTTTCCCGAGTACCTGCCGTTTGCGTTTACGAGCCACTAAGAGACGTGCCGAGCTCCAACGTACCCGCAACGTACATTCTACGTGCTTACCAAGAGTTTGATTTTTTTTTTAACTCGGGAGAGGTCTTGAATTACCTCGTACAGTGGGACAGGCCCTTAACCCTGTAAACCTGTATGTCCACAGATGGCATCAAAATCAAACCCGGGTCTCTGGCACTGTAAGTCAGCAACTCTACTGCTGAGCTACTCTGCCGCCCAAATATACCCTATCAGTTATACTCTTTCTGGGACAAACCCCCTACCCCAATCTCCCAGTAGCTGAACAAGTACCAGTAGTCCGTAGAAACTAGGAACTGCAGATGCTGGTTTAACCAAAAGGACACATAGAAATTAGGTGCAGGAGCAGGCCATTCGGCCCTTCGACACAAAATGATGAAGATACCCAGCGGGTCAGGCAGCATCTTTGTAGACCATTGAATGGTGACATTTCGAGTCAGGACCCTTCTTCACCAGACTTTCTTTAGTCCCCATCTCAGTTCTGACAAAGGGCCTTCAACCTGATATGTTTACTCTGCTTCTCTTCCCACTGATGCAGACTGACCCGATGAGTGTTTCCAGCTACACTCCCGTCATTGCCAATGTTACGACAACCTTTCCTTTAACCTGCTACCGGGCAAGAAAACATCTGAAACCAAACTCAAGGGAGGAGGAGCCATCTTGGGGAACGGCTGCTAACCAGCAGCCGTCCGTTTAATTCATTTTTTTTTCAGTTTTTAGTTAGTTTTGTTCGTCGTTTTTTCGGAGAAATGGACTTCTTATTATGGGGGGAAGGAGGTAACCTTACTTCTAGGTCCCTACCTGGTCGGTGAGGCAGCTTTTTCTCTGGGCTGCCCGTCGACCCGTCCTCGTGGCCTACCAGCGGGCTTGGAGCGCCGTTTCCTGGTGGGGACCGCCCAGCACCTCGGCCTCGGTGGCGGCACAGCGCTGGAGCGCCATCGCGGAACGGAGCGGGCGATGCCTTGCCTGGGTCGCCGCGCTGGATCGACACGCTGGAGCTCCGGTGAGCTGGACCGCCGAGAGCAACACCTCCGGGCTGCGGGTCTGCGGAGAGGAGCGGGCGGCGCCGACTCTAACATCGGGAGCCTGGGAGCTCCAACTCGGTGCGTCCTTGTCGGCTTCGGAAGCCGACAATCCCTTGCTATGAAGCGGCCGTTCCAGGTGGCCCAGCCGCTGTGTGGACTCTCCCGACACCGGGGCAAGACCACCCGGCCAGAACGGCCAGGAACATCGGGCCTCCGTTGAGGCAACAGCGGCGGCCTTTATAGGCCTGACTTTTGGGAGAACTGGTGTTGGGGACTGGACTTTTGTGCCACTGTGGGCGGATGATTTTTCTGTGTGTAAGGTACTTTGTTAGCCTGTGTCCAAGATGGCTGTCGGAAGAGAGAGTGGACGCTGGCGCGCTTTAGCTGCCGCTGCTCTCTCTTCACATCGTGTTTTTTAAAAAAATTTTTATTTTGTGTTTTTGGAGCGATTTCTATCTTTAATTTGTGTATTGATGATGTCCTTATTATTTATTTTTCTCCGACTATATGTTTTTTTTTCTCTCTTCTGTTTAATCTTTGTAAGGTGACCGTGAGATTTGAAAGGCGCCCGAAAATAAAATGTATTATTATTATTATTATGATGCGTGATCAGTGCGTTGCCTAATGGTTGTGCTCCTTGCTAATAATGAGTGGTTGATTAGCACTTAACATTTCATGTAGGGATCATGCATTGACCATATTCATCAAGGTGTAGTAGATTAGAGAAATACATTGAATAACCTGACCAGGGCACAACAACATCACCCGAAGGAATTATTTCAATTAGTGGGTGTTATGTTCCTGAAGATGAACAGAATGTGAAGTAAAGACAAAATCAGAAAGACACTGCATAAATGCATTGATGTATTCAAGAGATAGTTGGATATAGCTCTTAGGGCTAACGGAATCAAAGGATATGGGGAAAAAGCAGGAACAGGGTACTGTTTCGGGATGATCAGCCATGATCATATTGAATGGTCAATATGGCTCGAGGGGCCGAATGCTCGAATACTCCTGCACCTATTTTCTATGTTTCTATGTTTCTAAATATTGGAAGCAAATAAATAGTGGGAGATTTGACGACTGCAATCTCAATTGAAGCTTTTAACCAATGATTATGAATCAACTGAGCTTAGCTCTTGTCACTATCATGTAATTTGAACTCTTTAGGTGATTACTTCCTTACACATGAACTGGCTTTTCAGTCCTGCAGCTTGCTTTCCGATCAAACGCTTTTAATAATGTACAAACCTCTCAATATGTGAGGTCCCATGTCAACAAATCATAAAATGTCACGTGCTTTGTCACTTCTGATATCTTCAAAGGAAAACGCACTTGAGATCAAGGAAAAACAGATCTTACATGGAGAACTCCTCGTCTCCTGCATTTTACAAATAATACCAGATGCTGGATATTGAATTTGAGGCAATTATTCAATTTTGAGGTTCATGGGATGAACACAAACACTTAAGCCTTGTTCTCCCAGTCTTAGGTATGACCTCAACCATCTCGATTAGCTCTTCAGGGGCATTTAATATTGTCTGAGAATGCTGTCAGGAAATCCATTATTTTTTTTTAAACGAGGCATTGAAATTTCCTGCGACGTATTATTAAAAAAAAAACTACAGTCCTAGAATATAATACAACACAGAGCAGAGCCGGTAACAGAACCTGATTAGACACAAGCACCATCAGCTGTAGGAAGGGTTTCTTTTCCACTGAAGATAGACACAAAATGCTGGAGTAACTCAGAGGGACGGGCAACATCTCTGGATAGAAGGAATGGGTGACGTTTTAGGTCAAGATCCTTCATTGGACACAGAGTCGGACACAGAGATATGGAAGGGTAAGGTGTGAAAACGAGTGATTAAAGGGGCCGAAGAGCAAGGACAATGCAGAATGGGTCATTGTTAGCTAGGGGAAGGTGACAACGAGGGATACAAAGATAAAATTTAATGAGGATGACAGTCAGACTGGACGGAGAACTAGGATGGGAGAGGGATGGAGAGAGAGGAAAAGCAGGGGTTTCTTGAAGTTAGCAAAGGCAATATTCATACCCCTGGGCTGCAAGCCGCCCAAGCTTATTACACTTATTTCACTGTTGGTCCAATTCCCTTTCTTTTACCAAAGCTCCACAGTGCAGGGCTGATTTTTTTTCTCATTCCTCAACATAAGAAATGTTGACCTGCTCAGTGTTACAGAGGATTCATCATAGAAAATGTCTGCAAAATTTCCCGTCAAACAAGGGGATGTTCAATCTTCCAAGGGAATGATCCGCTGAATCAGCAACATCAGATTGATCAACGGAGACACGAGGAAGTGCAGATGCTGGAATCTCGAGCAAAACACAAAGTGCTGGAGGAACACAGCAGGTCAGGCAGCATCCTTGGAGGGAACGGACAGACGACATTTCAGATTGGGACCCTTCTTGAAGAAAGGGCGAGGCTTGAGATCAGTGAAAAAGTCCTATCCTTGACTGTTGTATCTAGTGGCGTCTGAAGAGTGGTCCCGATCTGAAACATTGTGTGTTGATTCTATCCGCAGATGCTGCCTGGCACGTTGTGTTTTGCTCAGATTGATGCACACCAGATATGATCACAACACAGGAACACGATAGGAGCAGGACTCTGCCCCTCAAGCCTGTCCTGCCATTCAGTATGATCATGGCTGATTTACCATATTGATGAACCATACCCAGGTTCGATCCTGACCTCGGGTGCTGTCTGTAAGGAGTTTGCACGTTCTGCCCGTGACCGCTTGGGTTTTCTCCGGGTGCTCCGGTTTTGTCCCTAACTCCATAGACGTACTGATCTGTAGGTTAATTGGCTCTGCTAAAAATTGTAAATTGTCCAAGGTGTGCAGGATTGTGCGGGGATTGCTGGCCAGTACGGACTTGGTGGGCAGAAGGGCCTGTTTCCACGCTTCATCTCTAAAACCAAAACAATAACAAATGTTCCCAGGCCACAACTCCTCTTCTGTGCTAGACTCTAATTGGTTTCAAATCAGAACCAAAAAAATCTACTACCTCATCCCTCCAAAATGGCGTCTGTCCGTTTCTCCCACAGATGCTGCCTGACCCGCTGAGTTCCTCCAGCACTTTGCACTTTGCTCAAGATTCCAGCGTCTCTGTGGATCAATCTGATGCTGCTGATTCAGCAACTACGTGGAACTCGACAGCCAAATGTAGTAGATTCACCATTAGTTTTAGCTTAGTTTAGAGGTACAGCTCAGAAACAGGCGCTTCGGCCCACTGACTCCACACCGACCAGCGATCGCCTGCACATTAATGCCCCGGCCCCACTTAGGAAACCTGAATGGAAACCTCTGGAGACTTTGCGCCCCACCCAAGGTTTCCATGCAGTTCCCGGAGGTTGCAGGGGGTTGCCGGAGGTTGCAGGTAGTGGAAGCAGGTAGGGAGACTGACAAAAACCTCCGGGAACCTCCAGGAACCTCCGGGAACCGTACGGAAACCTTGGGTGGGGCGCAAAGTCTCCAGAGGTTTCCGTTCAGGTTTCCTAAGTGGGACAGGGGCATAACACTACTCTAGTGTTAGGTAGGGTACATGAGGGACAATTGTTTTTACATTTAGAAAGCCAATTAACCTACAAACTTGTATGTCTTTGTAGTGGGGGAGGAAACCGAAGACCTCGCTGAAAATCCACGCAGGTCATGAACATGTACAAATTCCGTACAGACAAGCAGCTGTAGTCAGGATCAAGCTCGGGTCTCTGGCGCTGTAAGGCAATAGCTCTACCGCTGCGCCACCATGCTGTACCTAACTTCTATTAGCAGCACAAAGGAATTCCTGCATACCTTAGTTTTAAATAACCACACACTTATAATTATGTTTCCTCGGTCATGAGTCTCCCACTAGTGGAAACATTTCATCATCTGCAGAAAAAGCTGCACAAACTCGGCAGGCCGGGCGGAAAAGGAACAGTTACCAAGTTCATAATTTATAGGAGCAGAATGAGGCCATTTGGCCCATCAAGTTTACTCTGCCTTTCAATCAAGGCTGATCTATATTTCCCTCTCAACCCCACTCTCCTGCCTTCTCCCCATAATCCCTGACTCCGATACTAATCAAGAATCTGTCAATCTCTGCCTTAAATGCCAGGACATAACTATTTCATCAAAAAAACACACGCAAGTGGTGAGGTTGCTGCCTTGTAGCACTCGCAGCACCAGAGACCCGGGTTCGATCCCGACTACGGGTGCTGTCTGTGCGGAGTTTGCATGTTTTCCCCGTGATCTGTGCGGGTTTTCTCCAAGACCTTTGGATTCCTCCCACACTCCAAGCACGTACAGGTTTGTAGATCAATTGGTTAGGCACGACTGTAAAAACTGGCCCTAATGTGTGTAGGATAGTGTTAATGAGCGGGTGGTGCAGACTCAGTGGGCCGGAGGACCTGTTTCCACGCTGCATCTCCAAACTAAACTAAGCTAAAAAACTAAAAAGCACTGCAGCAAAACCCCAACCTCTTCATAAGCAGCTTGCATATCCGTGATGTTTAACGTCTAGCAGGATATCGGCAGCTGGTGCCTGAAATATCTGCAGGCACCTCTCCCTCCAACACGTCATCTAGACCTGGAAATATGTCTGGTACTTTATCATCGCCTGATCAAATTTCCATTGGCGTGTTACTTTATTGTTCAAATTGCACCAAATTGCATGGGCGGCACGGTGGCGCTGCGGTAGAGATGCTGCATTATGGCGCCAGGCACCTGGGTCCCAGGTTCGATCCTGGCTACGGGTGCTGTTTGTATGGAGTTTGTACGTTCTCCCCGTGACCTGTGTGGGTTTTTACCGAGATCTTCAGTTTCCTCCCACACTCCAAAGACGTACAGGTTTGTAGGTTAATTGGCCTGGTAAAATTGTAAATTGTCCCAAGTAGTGTAGTGTTAATGCGGGGATCGCTGTAGTGCGGGGATCGCTGGCCGGTACAGACTCAGTGGGCCGAAGGGCCTATTTCCGCACTGTACCTCTAAACTAAACTAAACTCAAAACTGCAGCTCAGCCCCACTTTCTTGAGAGCAATGAGGGATGGGCAAAATCAGCTACATCGTGGTGGCAAGCTTGTGCAACTGATAAAGCTGATGCCTCACAGTGCCAGAGACCCGGGCTCAATCCCGACCTCAGGTTATGTCTGTGTGGAGTTTGCAAGTTCTCCTTGTGACTGTGTGAGTTTGCTCAAGTCCTCTGGTTTCCTCCCACATCCCAAATACATGGGTTTGTAGATTAATTGGCCTCCATATATTGCGGGGTCTGACTGAATACTTTCGGAATGCACTGTACACAAAGCATTGGTCACACAAACACACACAGGACGACACGGTGGCGCAGCTGTAGAGTTGCTGCCTTACAGCGTCAGTGGCTTGCGTTCAACCCTGCCTACAGGTGCTGTCTGTACGGAATTTGTGCGTTCTCCCCGTGACCGCGGGGGTTTTCCCCGGGTTTTCCGGTTTCCTCCCAAAAATTCCAAAGGTGTGCAAGTTTGTAGGTTAAATGGGTTTTGTAAATAGTTCCTAGTGTGTAGGATACAACTAGTGCACAGCTAGACAAAAATGCTGGAGAAACTCAGCAGGTGAGGCAGCATCTATGAAGAGAAGGAATAGGCGACGTTTCCAGCTCTCCATAGATGCTGCCTCACCCGCTGAGTCTCTGCAGCATTTTTGTCTACCTTCGATTTTTCCAGCATCTGCAGTTCTTTCTTAAACACTTGGTGGAGGGAAGGGCCTGTTTCCATGCTGTATATCTAAACTAAACTAAACTAAACTAAAGTATATATACACAGTTATGGACACTCAGGCACTAACACACACACACATAAACAAATGCTGCTTCATGTAATTTAGTAACCTCTGCTCCTTGTTCTCTTATGCACCGTAGAAGGATCAAGGAAACATGTTTTTGAATCATTTTGTATCATCTATTACCAATCTTCAGGACCACACTTCATATTTAATGCCACTATTTTGTCCCTATTGTCCCTGCCTTTCGGCTGGCTGGTTAGCACGCAACAAAAGCTTTTCACTGACAATAAACTAAACTGAACTATGCTAAATTAAAGGTACACAAAATTGCTGGAGAAACTCAGCGGGTGCAGCAGCATCTATGGAGCGAAGGAAATACGAAGGATGCTAAATTAATCCAACTTACTAAACTAAAACTAAACTAAACCTATTATTCAAGGGGAACATTAGGACGACATACTAAAGGACTATTCTGTGGGACTAATTCTAAATTAATAAAATACCTACATACACTATGGTGAAGATAGAGACAAAAAGCTGGAGGAACTCAGCGGGACAGGCAGCATCGCTGGAGAGAAGGAATGGGTGACGTTCAGTCTGAAGCAGGATCTCGACCCGAAACGTCACCCATTCCTTCTCTCCAGAGATGCTGCCCGTCCAGCTTTTTGTCTCCATCTTGGGTTTAAACCAGAATCTGCAGCTCTTTCCTACACATACACTGTGGCCTACGGTTCCAATGAAGGATTGTACTAGGCTGGAAAATCATTAGCATCGGGGCTCTCTACGCGGACTCACAGGCCCACTGTGTGTTTCCTGGATTATTATTGCTTCTTTGCCAGAGTTTCTAGCATTTTTGGAGTTTCTTTTCTATTTTGTATCTCTTTGCACTGCGGAGTAAAGTAGGTATTTGCTGGAAAACACACTCAGCGTGGGCCTACCCGGCAGGACATACTGTAGTGTAGAATAAAACCAGGCTAAGTGTTTTCTTATTGCTCTGATCAACACTTAAATGGCATGAGGCACCGTTGGTGCTGTACCAGAGTAAGTGGAGCCAGGGTAAGCAGCACTTGAGCAGTGAGAAAATTAAACGGAAAAACGAGGGAATTGGATCTTGAAGCAGAAATTAGTGGACCTATATGGTGGCGGGATGCCAGGGATGCTGATGTTTCCATTTGTAGGAAGGAACTGCAGATGCTGTTTTACACCAAAGATAGACACAAAATTCATTGCAAAAGGATTTGAGTATAGGAGCAGGGAGGTTCTACTGCAGTTGTACAGGGTCTTGGTGAGCCCACACCTGGAGTATTGCGTACATTTTTGGTCTCCCAATCTGAGGAAAGACATTCTTGCCATAGAGGGAGTACAGAGAAGGTTCACCAGACTGATTCCTGGGATGGCAGGACTTCCATATGAAGAAAGACTGGATAGACTCGGGTTGTACTCGCTAGAATTTAGAAGATTGAGGGGGGACCTTATAGAAACTTACAAAATTCTTAAGGGGTTGGACAGGCTAGATGCAGGAAGATTGTTCCCGATGTTGGGGAAGTCCAGAACAAGGGGTCACAGTTTAAGAATATGGGGTAAATCTTTTAGGACCGAGATGAGAAAAACATTTTTCACACAGAAAGTGGTGAATCGCTGGAATTCTCTGCCACAGAAGGTAGTTGAGGCCAGTTCATTGGCTATATTTAAGAGGGAGTTAGATGTGGCCCTTGTGGATCAGGGGGTATGGAGAGAAGGCAGGTACCGGATACTGAGTTGGATGATCAGCCATGATCATATTGAATGGCGGTGCAGGCTCGAAGGGCTGAATGGCCTACTCCTGCACCGGTTTTCTATGTTTCTATGTTTCTAAAATGCTGGAGTAACTCAGCGGGTCAGGCAGCATCTCCGGATTGAAGGAATGGTTGATCTCACTCATTCCTTCTCTCCAGAGATGCTGCCTGTCCCGGTGAGCTACTCCAGCTTTTTGTGACTACCTTAGGCTGATGTTACAGTCAGGTCCACTCTGGCCAGAATATGACCCAGCCTGGAGCCTCGGTCTTCTATTGTTCCAAAGTCTTAGCTAGTGAGGTGGTCAGTATGCTCTTAGTACTAAACCTGTGAGTTGCTGCCTTACAGCGCCAGAGAACCAGGCTCGATCCTGACTACGGTGGCTGTCTGTGGACTGAAGTGCCTGTTTCCAGGCTGTATCTCGAAATTAAACTAAACTACACTAAAAGTTGATTAACAGGAAGCATCAACTGAGTGCATTTTTTCCCTCTGTATGTATTTGCTTTCAATTGTGTTAATGTGTGAGCATGTCGCAGTGTATACATTAAGTTAGTGCTTGAGTGTTCTCAGAGTCTATGTGTGTGTATGTGGTTATGTTTGTGTGGTGAGTGTATTTCAATGCTTGTGTTTGATTATGTTCATGTCTTTGAGTGCCTATGTGTGTAACTGCTTGTGCGTTTTGAGTGTATGTGCATCATGTAAGTGTGTGTCTAAGGTAGAACCTTTGCGAGATTCAGAGTGCTTGTTTTAGTGTGTCTGTGTTTGAGTGTGTGTCTGTATGAGTGTATTTGAGTGCATGTTTCAATAAGATTTTAAGTGTTTCAGTTTAGTTTATTGTCTCATGTAGCAAGGTACAGTGAAAAGCTTTTGTTGCGAGGTGACCATAGACATAGACATAGACATAGACATAGATATAGATAATAGGTGCAGGAGTAGGCTATGTTGTCCTTCGGGCCAGCACCGCCATTCAATGTGATCATTGCTGATCATCCACAATCAGTACCCTGTTCCTGCCTTCTCTACCATATCCCTTAATTCCACTAGCCCTAAGATCTCTATCTAACTCTCTTTTGAATGCATCCAGTGAATCGGCCTCCACTGCCTTCTGAGGCAGAGAATTCCACAAATTCACGAATCTCTGTGTGAAAAGGTTTTTCCTCATCTCAGTTCTAAATGGCCTACAACCTTATTGTTAAACTGTGACCCCTAGTTCTGGACTCCCCCAACATCGGGAACATATTTCCTGCATCTTGCTTGTCTGATCCCTTAATAATTATATATGTTTCCACAAGATATCCTCTCATCCTTCTAAATTCCAGTGAATACAAACCCAGTTGCTCCATTCTTTCATCATATGACAGTCCCGCAATCCCGGGAATTAACCTTGTGAACCTACGCTGCACTCCCTCCATAGCAAGAATGTCTTTCCACAAATTAGGAGACCAAACTAGCACACAATACTCCAGGTGTGGTCTCACCAGGGCCCTGTACAACTGCAGAAGGACCTCTTTGCTCCTATACTCATCCTCTCGCTATGAAGGCCAACATGCCATTAGCTTTCTTCACTGCCTGCTGTACCTGCATGTTTACTTTCAGTGACTGATGTACAAGGACACCCAGATCTCGTTGTGCTTCCCCTTTTCCTAACTTGGCACCATTCAGATAATAATCCGCCTTCCTGTTCTTGCTACCAAAATGTATAACCTCACATTTATTCATATTAAACTGCATCAGCCACGCATCTGCCCACTCACCCAACCTGTCCAAGTCACCCTGCATCCTCATAGAATCCTCTTCACAGTTCACACTGCCACCCAGCTTTGTGTCATCTGCAAATTTGCTAATGTTACTTTTAATTCCTTCATCTAAATCATTGATGTATATTGTAAATAGCTGCGGTCCCAGCACCGAGCCGTGCGGTACCCCACTAGTCAGTGCCTGCCATTCTGAAAGGGACCCGTTAATCCATTTTACTTGTTACACCCTCAAAAAATTCCAGATGATTTGTCAAGCATGATTTCCCCTTCGTAAATCCATGCTGGCTTGGACCGATCCTGTCACTGCTATCCAAATGTGCCGCTATTACATCTTTAATAGTCATCTCCAGCATCTTCCCCACCACCGATGTCAGGCTAACTGGTCTATAATTCCCTGCTATCCCCTCTCCCACCTTTCTTTAAATGTGGGATAACTTTAGCTACCCTCCAATCCACAGTAACTGATCCTGAATCTATAGAACATTTGGAAAATGATCACCAATGCGTCCATGGTTTCTAGAGCCACCTCCTTGAGTTCCCTGGGATGTAGACCATCAGGCCCTGGGGAGTTATCAGTCTTCAGTCCCATCAGTCTGCCCAACACCACTTCCAGACCAGTCAGCAGAAAGACAATACATGATTGTCAATACATACTCAACAACGTACCTCGGTGACTGCCAATCACCACCACCCCCCCCCCCCCCCCCCCCCCCCCCCCCCCCCCCCCCCCCCCCGGACACTTATTATTATTTATTCAAATCGTTTGCTATGTCGCTCTTTCCAGGGAGATGCTAAATGCATTTCGTTGTCTCTGTACTGTACACTGACAATGACAATTAAAATTGAATCTGAATCTGAATCTGAATCTGAATCTGATTACAATCGAGCCATTGGAGGTGCAACTCCAGAGCCAACAATATCATGAGAGACCCCTTCCACCCCTGCAATGGACTGTTCCAGCTGCTACGGTCAGGCAAATGCCTCCATTGCCATGCGGTGAAAAGGGAGAGGTTGAGAAGGAGTTTCTTCCCAGAGGCCATTCGGACTGTAAACGCCTATCTCACCAGGGACTAACTCTACTGAACGTTTTTCCTTCCATTATTTATTATGTAAAAGAATATGTGTGTTATGATTGTATTTATAGTTTGTTTGGTTGTTTTTGTTTATCTTTTGCACAAAAGTCCACGAGCATTGCCACTTTTATTTCACTGCACATCTCGTATGTGTATGTGACAAATAAATTTGACTTGACTTGACTTGACTTGACTTGACATTGTATAGATCCATGCTAAGGAAATAACGTTTAGTGCAAGGTAAAGTCAGTAAAGTCGGTTCAAAGATAGTCCGAGAGTCGCCAATGAGATAGATAGTAGCTCTCCAGTTGTTGGTAGGATGGTTCAGTTGCTTGATAACAGTTGGGATGAAACTGTCCCTGAATCTGGAGGTGTGTGTTTATGGGTGAGTGCTTATGTGAGCATTTGTGTGAAGATTGCATATGTGTATCTGTGAGTTCATGAGTGAAGTGAGTGAAGAGTCTCGGTGTGACTTTGAGAGTTGGGGAGGTGGGATTGAAGCATGATTGAAGCATGAATGGATATTATGTGAGAGTATATTTGACTGTATTTGACAGTGTGTGTGTTTGTGTATGCACGCCTTTAAATATAAATGTTTTAATGTGCGTGTATCCCCCGTGCATGTGTTGGGAAGTGGATGTGTGTGTATGTGTCTGGATGTTTGCATCCATAAGGTCATAAGGTCATATGTGCTAGGAGTTGAATTATGCCATTCGGCCCATCAAGTCTACTCCCCCATTCAATCATGGCTGATCTATCTCTCCTCCTCAACCCCATTCTCCTGCCTCCTTCCCATAACCTCTGAAACCCATGCTAATCAAGAATCTATCTATCTCTCCTTTTAAAAAATATCCACTGAGTTGGCCTCCACAGCCGTCTGTGACAGAATTCCACAGATTCACCAACTTATGATGAAAGGAATTCCTCCCCATCTCCCTAAAAGAATGTTCTTTAATTCTGAGGCTATGATCTCTAGTCCTAGACTCTCTCACTAGTCGAAACATCCTTTACCAGGATATTTCTGAACCTACCAGGATGTATGAGTCTTTGTGGATAGAGGGGAGTGTGTGTTTCTGTTGCTGTGAAATCATTAAATTATCGGAAGATGGACACAAAATGCTGGAGTAACTCAGGCAGCCTTGGACTTCGCAGCAGTCTGTGGCAATGAATTCCACAGATTCACCCCCCAAATAAATTGCTCCTCATCTCCATTTTGAAGGTAATGTCCTTTTATTCCGAGGCTGTGCAGTCTGGTTCTAGTTTTGCCCATTACAGGAAACATCCTTTTCACAGCCACTCTAGTCCTGACTCAGGGGGCTGAAGGGCCATTCCCTAGGCCAGATTAACTCTAGGTCGTGTTGATGTGTGTGTGTGTGTGTGTGTGTGTGTGTGTGTGTGTGTGTGTGTGTGTGTGTGTGTGTGTGTGTGTGTGTGTGTGTGTGTGTGTGTGTGTGTGTGTGTGTGTGTGTGTGTGTGTGTGTGTGTGTGGTGTGGGGGGGGGGGGGGGGGGGGGGGGGGGGGGGGGGGGGGTGTGACTAGTTTGCTAGTATAATGGACCGGGCCGCATCCAGAACTACTCTGTAATTTATTGTGCTTGGGCAGAGCTGTTGCCAAATCAAGTTGTGATGCATCCCGATGTGCAATTCATGGTCTGCTATTCTATTTCTTAACCCATGAAGGAACCTGTATGTCTTAGGAGTGTGGGAGGAATCCGGAGATACCGAAGAAAACACACACAGGTGACGGGGAGAAAGTACAAACTCCGTAAAGTCAGGATCGAACCTGGGCCTTTGGCACTATAGGGCAGCGACTCATTCTAAGAGATCTTCGTTTTTTTTTAGAGATACAGCTTGAGATCTGCTCCAACCAGCGATCCCCGCACATTAACATTACCCGACACACACGAGCAACAATTTACACTTGTACCAAGCCTGGGGGAAACCGAAGATCTCAGAGAAAACCCACGCGATCATGGGAGGAACGCACAAACTCTGTACAGACAGCACTCCTAGTGGGGATCAAACCCATGTCTCTGGCATTGCAAGAGCTGTAAGGCAGCATCCCTACTGCTGAACCACCATGTTGCCTACACCCCAAAGATGTACAGGTTTGTAGGTTAATTGGCTCAGAAATTGGCTTTGAGACCACACCTGGAGTATTGCGTACAGTTTTGGTCTCCAAATCTGAGGAAGGACATTATTGCCATAGAGGGAGTGCAGAGAAGGTTCACCAGACTGATTCCTGGGATGTCAGGACTGTCTTATGAAGAATGACTGGATAGACTTGGTTTATACTCGCTAGAATTTAGGAGATTGAGGGGGGATCTTATAGAAGCTTACAAAATTCTTAAGGAGTTGGACAGGCTAGATGCAGGAAGATTGTTCCCGATGTTGGGGAAGTCCAGGACAAGGGGTCACAGCTTAAGGATAAGGGGGAAATCCTTTAAAACCGAGATGAGGAGAACTTTTTTCATACAGAGAGTGGTGAATCTCTGGAATTCTCTGCCACAGAGGGTAGTTGAGGCCAGTTAATTGGCTATATTTAAGAGGGAGTTAGATGTGGCCCTTGTGGGGATCAGGGGATATGGAGAGAAGGCAGGTACGGGATACTGAGTTGGATGATCAGCCATGATCATATTGAATGGCGGTGCAGGCTCGAAGGGCCGATGGCCTACTGCTGCACCTAATTTCTATGTTTCTATGTGTAAATGTAAATTGTCCCTAGTTAATATGCAGGGATCGCTGGTCGGCGCGGACTCGGTGGGCCGAAGGGCCTGTTTCCGCGCTGTATCTCTAAACTAAACCAAATAATTGAATTAAAATTGATATCAGATATTTCTCATGAAGTTGTTTTCTGACTTTTCCATCCACTCCGCACTGCAAAGCAGGGCAGACTCGTGAAAGAGTTAATTCCTGCCTGTTCAGAGTCCTCATACCATGATTCATGTCATGGTTTTTCTTAGCCCGAGGCTCGCATTGTTCCCAGCCCAATTTTAGATACTTTATTTCTGATTGATAGACAGGTAAAGGATAATGAACCTGAGCAGCAGATTACACAACCTCAGCATCACCTTGTAACCGTGGTGAAGGATGAGCATTGAGAGCTGGTAACTTTCCCCAGCTGCTGCAGAGAATAGTTCTGTCATTTTACCCAGGAACGTTGTTGTTGACACCCTTGAGTTTTCAGTGGGGCAGAGGCACTTTTGACCATGTTTTAAATAGCCCCCCTGACATCCTGTGTGCTCTCTGACGGCACTGTCCTTGTACACACTGATCTATCCGCTCGGTAGCAGCGGATAATTTTGTGCTTAAATAAAGCTCTCGTTCTTTGCAACTGTGCCTGACGGACACAGGGCACATTCCCGGAGAACTTTGTTGAGAATCTTTAATGTGGCATCTTTTACCCGAAGGGCTTCGGGGCAAGCGGGGGTATTCCCTCACACTCCCGACTTGTGTCACGTCGATGGTGGTGAGGTTTGGGGGAATAAAGGGGGAGGAGGGTGGGATTGTTCACTGCAGCGTGACCACAGCCTCTGACCACCATCCAGCCACAGTGAGATAGCCTTGAAGATAGACACAAAACGTTGGAGTAACTCAGCACTTGCATTGATTGCGTGATTGCAGATCCACTTGCGTGACTAGCACAGAATGAGTTGTCTGACTTTGGTGCCATCTTGGATATATTCCAGGCTTGACGGCCTGTCCGAAGGCCGATAATTAACCTATTATATAGTACTGGACATCCGTGACAGATGTGGGGCAGCAGTTTAGTTTAGTTTTGAAATACAGCGCGGAATCCATACGGACCGCCAATCCCCGCACACTAACGCTATCCTACACACACTAGGGACAATTTATAGTTATACCAAGCCAATTAACCTGCAAACTTGCATGTCTTTGGAGTGTGGGAGGAAACCGGAGCACCCGGAGGAAACCCACGCAGGTCATGGGGAGAATGTACAAACGCCATACAGACAGCACCCGTGGTCAGGATCGAACCAGGGTCTCTGGCGCTGTAAGGGAGCAACTACCGCTGCGCCACCGTGCCACCCTGATTATAAGAAGGCTAATAATCAACCTCTAATAAAGAACTGGGCATATGTGACTGAGGCGTGTAGACGGCTGTAGGCGTGTAGATTGACAGGCCAGTGCTCACTGCATTTCGCTGCTGAAAGTGAAATTGGCCAAAAAATCTTACTGAGCAGAGCACTGTGTCTGGTGATGGAGCTCTGTAGTTCCAGGAGAGGATTCTGGTTCTAATCCCATTAAAGATTCAGTCAAATCATATTGAGCAGGATTTGCAATGTGACAGCTACGCAAATTATAACATTCTTCCTATTCAGGCTCGGATAGTTAATGCCAGAAGTTAAAGATGTCTGTGCATACATCTTCCACTGATCCACACAGGTCCTTAGACTTTAGAGGTACTGTGCGGAGACAGACCCTTCAGCCCATCAAGTCCGTGCTGACCAGTGATCACACCGTACACTTGCATTATCCTACACACTAGGGACAATTTACAATTTTACCAAAGCCTATTAACCTACAAACCTGTACGTCTTTGGAATGTGTAAGGAAACCAGAGCACCCAGAGAAAACCCACGCAGGACACAGGGAGGATAGACAATGGGCAATAGACTATAGGTGCAGGAGTAGGCCATTCGGCCCTTCGATCCAGCACCGCCATTCATGGGATCATGGCTGAGCATCCACATTCAGTAACCCGTTCCTGCCTTCTCCCCATACCCCTTGCCTCCGTACAATGTACAAACTGCGTACAGACAGCACAGTGAGACAAAAAATCCACATTTAGTTGATGTACACTTTGAAATGGCACAGCAACTGAGGCTGTTTAAGTTGCTAAACCTGTTCAAGTTATTCTTCATGGATGATTAAGCTACAAAAAGTTTTTAAAGAAAGGATTGCCTGTCTTTCACTTGTCTGCATTCTCATGTGTGAACTGGAACCTGCAGTGACTATTTTCATCTTTCCTATAGTTCAAATCATAACAGCCCTTCACTAAACGAATTATTCTCAAAGTACAGTCAGAGCTTTGGAGGCATGTGTACTCAATAGGTAATTTGCGGTGGGATAATGTGAGAATTTATCCTTGAGAATTTATCCTTGAAAGTAAGTGCTCTGTGGGTCTGTTCCAAAGAAATCATCTTTCCATTGCGAGCTTGACTGAACATAGATGAGAAGAATGGTCCACCATTGAATCAGTGGCCAAATGTAAAGAATACACACAAACCCCGCAAAATGGAATTTCCTACTCCAGCTCAAAGGCAAGTCGAAAACGTGAATCTCTTCAAGTTTCCCATTTGCCTGGCGAGGAATTATACGTCTCACATCGAGCCAGATACTGAGAATGAGACTTTGGCACAACTAGCATCTAAAATAAAGTGAGCTATTTGGCCCAGTTTTGCCTTGTGGGCTTTCCTATGTATTGCAAGTAATAATCTCAGCATGCTTTCGGTTTAGTTAAGTTTAGTTCAGAGATACGTCACCCATTCCTTCTCTCAGAGATGCTGCCTGTCCTGCTCTGGTTTCCTCCCACACTCCAAAGACGTACAGTTTTGTAGGGCAATTGGCTTGGTATATATGTAAATTGTCCCTAGTGTGTGTTGGACAGTGTTAGTGTGCGGGGATCACTGGTCTGTGTGGACTCGGCGGGCCGAAGGGCCTGTTTCTCTACTGTATTCCTAAACTAAACTAAACTAAACTGCTGCCCCACATCAGGCACAGATGTCCAGTACTATATCATAGGTTGATTATCAAACCTGGAATTGATCCAAGATGGCCCCCATGCTGGGCAACTCATCCTGTGCAAGTCATGCAAGTGGATCTGCAATCACACATTACAATCGTTCCACTGTTTTAAATCTCTACTCTGACAGCAGCATTTCTTACTTTATTCATGTTAATCCATTTGTCCTGCGTCTGCACATTGTAGATGCTCGATTGTAATGTCCTTTCATTCATTAATTCTATATCTCTCTATACTGCCATCGTATTCAGGCAACTGAACCATCCTACCACAACTAGAGAGCAGTCCTGTACTGTTATCTACCTCATTGGAGACCCTTGGACTATCTTTGATCGGACTTTATCTTGCACTGTTCCCTTATCATTTATCTGTACACTGTGAATGGGTCTATTGTAATCATGTATTGTCTTTCCACTGACTGGTTAGCACACAACAAAAGCTTTTCACTGTACCTCGTTGTACGTGACAATAAACTAAACTCAAACTCATCTCTTTGAGCCTCATCCCCTTACCAACTACACCTGTACAAGCCAAAGTATGCAGACAAAACATGCTTAGCAAGGCATACGTCAGACAGAGCAGTAACTAAAACCACACCAGTGGGGGAGCCAACTCTAGGCTGATTTATGGATTGTATTAAGTTGAACATGCCTCTCTCTGCAGTAAAGGTACACTGCTGCATGTTTTTAGACTTTTGACTTTAGAGATACAGCGTGGAAACAGGCCCTTTGGCCCACTGAGTCCGCACCGACCAGCAGTCGCCCTGTACACCAGCACTATCCCATAAACTGGGGACAATTTGCAATTTTACAGAAGCCAATTAATCTACAAACCTGCATACCAGAGCACCCGAAGAAAACCATGGGGGATCATACAAACTCCATACAGATTGCGCCCATAGTCAGGATCTAAACCAGGTCTCTGGCCCGGTAAGGCTGCAACTCTACCACTGCACCACCAGTGCCGCCAACACCCATAGGCCGCCCATATCCATCAATTATTATCTCGCGGTTTGAGAAAGGTTATGAGATGAAGTCTATCATTATTGGTACAGCAATAAACATTTGAAAATTGCGGAACAAATACTTGAGAGAAGCCATGCATCTTTTGAAAGGTGAGCGAGCAGATTATTCTGACCAATCAAGCCTTGAAAATCTAAAGCCCCCACTGTTTCTGAAGTGCATAGTGCAACATGTTGCATTTGCTGTTCCATCCAGCGCTGAGTTCATTCACTTTTGGATGATGTCCCACTTATTCCTGTACTGCATCAATCTCGGGCTTGAACCATGACTCTGTCAAAGGCTGGAAGAAGTTGCTGGGGTCGAGACATCCATTTTCTGACCTCCCATTCAAATTCATCTTCCAGTTGCTCCGTGGCTTCTTCTGTTAATTTAGTGACTTCCGGTGGCTGCTATGAAGCAGTGAAGGCAGCTGCACTGAGCTCTCCTCCAGACAAATCGCGTTTAAAGTCGACTCCCATGCCAGGATCGAGTTAAAAATTCTTATCAGGTTTGCTGAACGTCAAGGGTACTGACTCCATCAAACTGTACCGGTGGTTTTGGGATTTAAAACGATCTTATCGTAAAAACTGGATGAGAAAGAGAAGAGGTCAGAGAGGACCCAAGAAAACTACAATCAGTTTCCAGCTCCAAAAAGCTCTGGATGAGCTTGAAACCACCCCTGAACTCACGTTTGAAAGTTTGGAAGAGGAGCTGGAACCTCAACAACCTACAAGCGATATGGCTGCGAGAAGTGATACAAAGGAGAAAGAAATGAAAAGCTGGGAAGAAACGGTAAGAGCTAATATTCTAAAAGACATTACTAAAGATCTTCAGAAGCAATTTGCCAAAATGAATTCTACAATTCAGAATAACTTCTCCACTATGGAGGGCAATCTTTCTAAGAAAATTGATAATAGCTGCGGCGAAGTAAGTTTAGTTTAGAGATACAGCGCGGTAACAGGCCTTTCGGCCCACTGTGTCCACGTCGACCAGTGATCCCCGCACATTAACACCATCCTACACCCACTAGGGACCGTTTTTACATTTTCCAAGCCATTTAACCCACAACTCTGTACGTCTTTGGAGTGTGGGAGGAAACCGAAGATCTCGGAGAAAACCCACACGGGTTACGGGGAGAACGTACAAACTCCGTAAAACAGCGTCTATGGTCAGAATCGAACCGGGTCTCCGGCGCTGCAAGCGCTGAAAGGCAGCAACTCTACCGCTGCGCCACCGTGACCGCCCTTCGTCTTTTCAATGCCAAAGACAACTTATCCACACCTAATATCCGTTCCCCTACCAATGATGTTTATCTTCCAGCTGGCTGAGTTCCATGGAATTCCATTCTTAAAACTTTCCACCTGCCTATTTCTTTCCTCCCCTTCGAGACACTTAGTAAAACCACATCACTTTGGCTAACGTGTAGCTATCAGCCGTCATGTCTCCTTCTTTGGGCTCAATGCCACATTTCCAACTGGATGGTTCTTCTCGACGGTTGCACTAAGAAAGGAGATATTTGCATCGCTCAGCATCTTTTCATGATCTTGGTACCCCTCAAAGTACTTGACAACCAAAGAAATAGTCTTGAAGTGCGATCACAGTTTAGTTTAGTTTAGAGATACAGCACAGAAACAGGCCCTTCGGCCCACCGAGTCCGTGCCGACCAGCGATCCCCGCACACTAACACTAACTTACACACACTAGGGACAATTTACATTGTACCAATTGCAATTAACCTACAAACCTTGACGTTTTTTGGAGTGTGGGAGGAAATCGGACATCCCGGAGAAAACCCACACAGGTCACGGGGAGAACGTACAAACTCCATATAGGCAGCACCCGAAGTCAGGATTGATACGGGGTCTCTGGCGCTGACGGCAACTCGACCGCTGCGCCACCGTGCCGTGATATGGAAAACACAGCAGAAAAAACAGCACACAACCAACACCCACAAACATCATGGTAATAATGTCATTTAGTCATTTCAATTGCTGGTTTAGCATTGGTTAGTAAACTGGGTAAACTTCAAACACTCGTCCTCAAATCATGCCGTGGGATTGATGAAGTCAACAAGGACATGATAAGAATGCTACAATGGCACAGCTTGTGGAGCTGATGCCTCACAGTGCCAGAGAACTGTGTTCAATCCTGATCTCAGGTTCTGCCCGTCTGGAGTTTGCATGTTATCCCTCTGACGTCTTTGGTTTCCTCCAGGTGCTCCCATTTCACCTCCCATACCCCAAAAGTAGTTTTATAGGTTAATTGACCACACTGTCTGTCTGTCTGTCTGTCTGTCTGTCTGTCTGTCTGTCTGTCTGTCTGTCTATCTATCTATCTATCTATCTATCTATCTATCTATCTATCTATCTATCTGTCTATCTGTCTATCCGTCCATCCGTCCATCCGTCCATCCGTCCATCCGTCCGTCCGTCCATCTATCTATCTATCTATCCATCCATCCATCCATCCATCCATCCATCCATCCATCCATCCATCCATCCATCCATCCATCCATCCATCCATCCATCTATCTATCTATCTATCTATCTATCTATCTATCTATCTATCTATCTATCTATCTATCTATCTATCTATCTATCTATCTATCTATCTATCTATCTATCTATCTATCTATCTATCTATCTTGGGCCTTGATTTAATACCTCAGCTAAAAGGTGAATTAAACATGTAAGGTGCTAACTATATACATGGGCAATATTATTATTTGCTGTAGGAATGATTGAGTTTGCTCACCATTTCATTCTTAGGTGCAAGACTAAATATATATTTTCATTTCAACCACCCTCACTTGCTGCTATGGAAGGTTATTCAACCAACCAGTGCTGCCAAGATGCAATCAGGAATAATGTTTTAACTGACATTGGCCACTGCAACACCAAAGAAAAGGTAGCAAATGACACATTGGGTCAGAAACACAAAAGTGGGGCAAACGAAAAACCGCAAGCCAGATTTCACAGCAGATGTTGGAGCACACAAAAGTTGGACGCCTCACAGCACCGTAGACCTTGGTTTGATCCTGACCTCAGGTGGCTGTCTGTGTGGCGTTTGTACGTTCTCACTGTGACTGGGTGGGGGTTCTTTCGAGTGCTCCCGTTTCCTCCCACATCCCAAAGACGGGCAGCTTTGTGCATTAATCCTTCTGCAATTGTATAGGGCTCTGGTGAGACCACATCTGGAGTATTGTGTACAGTTTTGGTCTCCTAATTTGAGGAAGGACATCCTTGTGATTGAGGCAGTGCAGCATAGGTTCACGAGATTGATCCCTGGGATGGCGGGACTGTCATATGAGGAAAGATTGAAAAGACTAGGCTTGTATTCACTGGAGTTTAGAAAGATGAGGGGGATTCTTATAGAAACATATAAAATCATAAAACGACTGGACAAGCTAGATGCAGGAAAAATGTTCCCAATGTGGGGTGAGTCCAGACCCAGGGGCCACAGTCTTAGAATAAAGGGGAAGCTATTTAAGACTGAGGTGAGAAAAAACGTTTTCACCCAGAGAGTTGTGAATTTGTGGAATTCCCTGCCACAGAGGGAAGTGGAGGCCAAGTCACTGGATGGATTTAAGAGAGAGTTAGATAGAGCTCTAGGGGCTGGTGGAATCAAGAGATATGGGGAGAAGGCAGGCACGGGTTATTGATAGGGGACGATCAGCCATGGTCACAATGAATGGCGGTACTGGCTCGAAGGGCTGAATGGCCTCCTCCTGCACCTATTTTTTATAGTTCTATGTTTCTAATTGGCTTCTGTAAATTGTTCTCAGGGTGCTGGTGTATGGGTGATTGCTGATCAGCATGGACAGGATGGGCCGAAGGGCCTGTTTCTACACTGTATCTCTATACTAAAGTACTCCGCCGATATTTGCAAACTCTTCATGCAAGAGCATTTTATTTTGTATGATCTACAAGTATAATTGTGCCTTGAATTTATATGCATAACAACACAATTTCATTGAGGCCAATATTAAAAAAGAAAATAACATGCCGGGCCCGGTGTAACAGAAGGGGAGATAACAAGTCTCACATGGAATTTTGATGTAAATAGGCTGTGTTTACTACCCTCAGGAATAAGACAATTCCTATCTTGCTCTTTAAACAGCACCCAGCCCTAATAATTGACTTTAATTGATATTATTATCTATGGTTCACACTTAAGCAGTGTTCAGAAGTAAAACGGACATTATTGAGAAGTAGCTTCCAAAGAAGAGAATGCTTTAAAGCAGGAGGTAATGTATCGTAATTACTTGAGGCATTGCTATGCACTGTGCTGAGCTAAGCATCCATGACTACGAACACTATAATAGTGTGTCAGCATGTGAATTGGAGATAGACACAAAATGCTGGAGTAATTCAGCGGGTCGGGCGCTAAAGCCACCGTTTATTCTTCATAGCCATTTATTTATATTATTATATATTTGTATTCATGATTTGAATGTGTCTGGTTAGTAAGTTTGCAGTTGAAATTAGTGGTATGGTGGACAGTGAGGAAGATTCTCCAAGATTACGAAGGGATCTTGATTTACTGAGCCTTTGGGCTGAGGAATGGCAGATGGAGCCTAATGCCCCTGTCCCACTTAGGAAACCTGAACGGAAACCTCTGGAGACTTTGCGCCCCACCCAAGGTTTCCGTGCGATTCCCGGAGGTTTTTGTCAGTCTCCCCACCGGCTTCCACTACCTGCAACCTCCGGCAACCGCCTGCAACCTGCGGGAACTGCACGGAAACCTTGGATGGGGCGCAAAGTCTCCGTTCAGGTCTCCTAAGTGGGACAGGGGCATAATTCAGATAAATGCAGGGTGCTGCATTTTAGCTTAGTTTAGTTTAGTTTAGAGATATGGCGCGGAAACAGGCCCTCCGGCCCACCGCCAGCGATCCCTGCACACTATCGCTATCTTACACACACTAGGGCCTATTTACAATTATACCAAGCCAATGAACCTACTGACCTGAAGAGTGGGAGGAGACCAAAGATCTCGGAGAAAACCTGGATAGACTGGGACTTTTGTTTTCCATGGAGCATAAGAGGCTGAGGGGAGACTTTATAGAGGTTTATAAAATCATGAGGTTCATAAATAATGGGAAAAGTCACAGTCTTTTTCTTGGGTTAGGGGAGTCCTAAAGTAGAGGGCATAGGTTTAAAGAGAGAGGTGAAAGTTTTAAAAGGGACGGAAATCCATGTTTGTCACACAGATGTGCCGGAGAAAGTGGTGCAGTTAGATACAATCCTGATATTTAAAAGGACAGATACAGGGATAGGAAAGGTTCGGAGGGATTTGGGCCAGGTGCAGCAAGTGAGACTAATGGGCCTGTCCCACCTGGTGATTTTTAGGCAACTGTCAAAGTCGTAGCAGGTTGCCTGGCGACAACTGGCGACAACCAACGACAGCACCTACATCAGGAGAAATCAAGCTACACTCAATGGTGTCAAAGCCACTGTGGCCGAAAGATTTTCAACGTCGAAAATTTAGCACCGACCAGAAAGACGCTACGACTTTTTGTGCGACTGGGGAGACTCCTCCCGGCGACCACCGGCGAATATGTGGCGGCAAACTAGTCGCCTGTGGTTGTCTAAAAAATCGCCTACGTGGGAAACCAGCGACTGGACGGACTCCCCAACGACAATGTCTACGACAAGCTACAACAACCTACCACCTAGTCGATGTCAAGCTATAGCAAGCTACCGACAACTGGCGACCCATTAGCACGTCCACCTACATCCACACCTACGTCAACCTACGTCCACCCGCGACCCTGTCGGCGACAACTGAAGACAATTCAGTCACCCGTACCTGTTGCCAGTTGACGTAGGTTGACGTAGGTAGTCGCCAATGGGGTTCACCAAAGTCAGTACCCGGCGCCAACCTACGTCATCCTGGGGACAACCTATGACACCACCTACGTCAGGAGAAGTCAAGCCACGCTCATTGGCATCAAGCCCACTGTCATCGACTGTCCACTAAATTGTTTGAACATTTCAAAATCCAGCAACGACCAGACAAACGCTACGACTCTTTGGGCGACTGCGAAGGCCACTCACAACCACACAGGCAACACCCCCGCGACCATGTGGCAACAGCCGAGTCGCCTGTAGCCGCCTAACAAGTAGCCTAAGTGGGACGGGCCCTTAACTCGGTTAGAAGACTAGGATGTCATGGTTGATTTGAGCAGAGTGGCATGTCTCTGCGCTGCATAGATCTATTAATGCTTTATTGTAATAGAGTTTAATATGACAGTAAGGATATAACCATATAATAACCATATAATAATTACAGCACGGAAACAGGCCATCTCGACCCTTCTAGTCCGTGCCGAACACGTATTCTCCCCTAGTCCCATATACCTGCGCTCAGACCATAACCCTCCATTCCTTTCTCGTCCATATAACTATCCAATTTATTTTTAAATGATAAAAACGAACCTGCCTCCACCACCTTCACTGGAAGCTCATTCCACACAGCCACCACTCTCTGAGTAAAGAAATTCCCCCTCATGTTACCCCTAAACTTCTGTCCCTTAATTCTCAAGTCATGTCCCCTTGTTTGCATCTTCCCTCCTCTCAGTGGGAAAAGCTTATCCACGTCAACTCTGTCTATCCCTCTCAACATTTTAAAGACCTCTATCAAGTCCCCCCTTAACCTTCTGCGCTCCAAAGAATAAAGCCCTACCTTGTTCAACCTTTCTCTGTAACTTAGTTGCTGGAACCCAGGCAACATTCTAGTAAATCTCCTCTGTACTCTCTCTATTTTGTTGACATCCTTCCTATAATTAGGCGACCAAAATTGTACCCCATCCTCCAGAATTGGCCTCACCAATGCCTTGTACAATTTTAACATTACATCCCAACATATGAACAATAGAGTGTAATATGGGACTGAGTGTGTAGGAAATAGAACATAATATGCTATGAAGGATTACACAATAGAATATACAGGTAGTATAGTGTAGTGTGCAGCTAATAGAATATAATATGGTATTTTCCAAGTGATAAGATTTACCACGTTAAATGACTGAATTGGCAATAGAGAATAATTTGGTCCTTGTGTAGTTGGTGAGAGTACACTGAAGATATAAAATAGGTAATTGTGAAATATGCAATCATCTTTAGCAATCCCAAATATTTTTCTCTGCTCCACGACTATTTTGTGCCTTACTCAATGGAATTGCAGGCTTTGAAGTAGCATTTTAAGGCACCTAGTCATTCCATTGTTTATTACCCCACAGTAGTTTTAATAACAGAGCCACCCTTTGCCGGGGAATTAGCCGGGGAATTTCCTTTCAACTCTTGGCAAGTAAACACAAGGCTCAACTTATTTTCACGCTGCTGAACTGATATCCGCGCATTGACTGACCCCCATCTTCCGTCGGACATGTTTTCACCACCTATAGGGAGGTTGCACGTAAGGTCACTGGGTCATAGGGCTTGACGCACCGAGCCGCTCAATCCATCTGGAGGACATCCGTAACTTCCGGTATATGTTATTAATTTGTATAAATCTGTACTGTACGCTGACAATGACAATTAAAATTGAATCTGAATCTAATGCAAGAAACGCGTACTTTCCTACCTGGTAAAAACAGCCAAAATGTTGAATTTTTGCGCTGAAAAATAAAATTGTGGAAGTTGGGGTAAGTGTGAGAGACATGTACCCCAACTTTAGAATTCCAAACATGAAGCGAAATGAAGGCAAAGAGAAGCGAGAACTGAAGGGCAGCTAAATTGCTTGGTGAACATTGGCCGTGCAGATATCGGAATTGAAAATAGTGGGAATTATTGCGTTTGCTCACCGCATTTCATCAACAGTAAGGCATTATTTGTGTTTTTTCTTGATTCCTTTGTTATCTAAAAAGTCTCAGAAGTGATAAATCTGCCTGTAAATTTTTCTTCAGATGCGTTTTCATTTTGTATGTAAAATCCCACGAGAGCCATGGGCGATTTAAAAAAAATTTCAGCCAGATTTATAACTTCGGAAACTTTTTAGATGCCAAAGGAATCAAGAAAAAAACACAAATAATGCCTTAGTTGATGAAATGCAGTGAGCAAACGGCCAATGTTCGCCAAGCATTCTGGCTGTTGTTGTCCCTTCAGCTCTCGCTTCTATCTACGGTCATTTCTCCTCACTTTTGGAATTCTGAAGTAGGCTAAATGTCTCTCACGCTTATCCCGATTTCCATAATTATTTGCAGCGCAAAAATTGACTATTTCAGCGGGTTTTAACGGGCCCGCTACGCTGGAAACAATGGTAAGTGCCTACCTGCAGTTCATCGCATGTACTCCACTTGGAGTAGCGTAGCAACAGTACGGGTCATGGGTCGTGACCCGATTGCCGTGAAACCCCCCTATTGGATATTTTGGGGGTTTGTTCAGAAGGCAGTGGATGCCACCGAATAACAAACATTTGACCGTTTTACACCCGCCCCATTCTCATTAGAACTCAGACACTGGGAGCCATGTGTGGCTGAGCATCCTAATGAGGAGCATAGCCCAAAGAAAGGTCCATAACAAAGTGCACACCACAAGTTGAAGGAGTTGGAAGTCAGAGACCAGGTTCCTAATGAGGCTTGGATGCATTCGGACTGGTGGTGTAGCAGAGGGAAAGTTTTATAGGTGATTTCAGCAATGTGGTAGGTACTTTACTACTGTTGCCTCAGGAAATGCAGATATTGTAAACCCGTCTACGAGGTGAGGTAAGATGCAATCTAATGGAATTGAAAAAGTAATGATTCCCCAAAGTCGATGCACGGAGGGGATTTCCAGGATTACAGGTGCAGACTATAACTTTGGAACGGTTAAGACTGCAATTATTGCGACTGAAATGCCAGACTCATTTACAGCCATGTACATCTCGAATACCATCTGAACAGACCACGAAAATGCATATTCGGCTTACTCTAAAATAACATTTGCTGGGAAAGTGCGGCTTAAAAAATACATCTGTAGTTTATTGTGTTATCCGACGCTTGAAATTAAAATTAAAATTACAATTTTGAAATTTGATGTGCGTGTATAGATACAAAGGCGACATTGTTCTATCCAAAACTAAGCTGATACTCATCTGATGTTTGGATTGATAGGTCATTAAGCTATTTTTGGGCCTTTCCTTGACAGCATTAAACATTATTAAGTGAAAAACCTGCGCTTAAAGCCCTCGTGTATTTTGGACAGGCTAGATGCAGGAAGACTGTTCCCGATGTTGGGGAAGTCCAGAACAAGGGGTTACAGTTTAAGGATAAGGGGGAAATCTCTTAGGACCGAGATGAGGAAAACATTTTTCACACAGAAAGTGGTGAATCTGTGGAATTCTCTGCCACAGAAGGTAGTTGAGGCCAGTTCATTTGCTATATTTAAGAGGGAGTTAGATGTGGCCCTTGTGGCTAAAGGGATCAGGGGCTATGGAGAGAAGGCAGATACAGGATACTGAGTTGGATGATCAGCCATGATCATATTAAATGGCGGTGCAGGCTCGCAGGGCCGAATGGCCTACTCCTGCACCTATTTTCTATGTTTCTATGTATGTTTCCTCAAGTACTGAGTATCTGCTTTGATCCTCAACCATTCCCGTATCCTCCCCAGGCAGAATAGCAATGAATTTCCCTGGTCCTCCATCATTCACCCCAACAACCTCCAATTTGAGCGAGTTATCCTCCACCGTGAAGAACAGTGGTCAATGGAGGACCCGGCATGGGGGGACCAACGGGAGGGAGGGGGGGAAGAACAGGTAAACTGGCGCGAGGGGGGATGGTGGTGCAAGTTGTAACTTTGTAAGTGCCCTTCATGGGCACCTATTTGCATACCTTTCCAAGGTTATGCGAGCAAAGAATTTCACTGTGACTCTGTCACATGTGACAATAAAGTATTCATTCATTTTTCTTCTCTCTTTGTTCATTCCTCCCGTCCACTCCACCACCTGGTTCCATCTGCCCATAGTCTCCAACCCGTCCAGCTCCAGCTATCATCTAGCAGCCCCAGACCAAACCCACTCCCCCACCTTGTCCATTTATCCATCCTCCTTCCCCATTTGGCTGCACCTGGCAGCCTCCCCTTGCACCCACCCCTTCCCCACTGGTACTGCTATGCACACAAAATATCTTCCCTCTTAACTCCCAATCCTGAAGTTGGCAATTGTAATGGTCGAATAGGTGTTTCTCTAATGTTGTTGCGGTACTGCATCGAAGCAATGAGTTCCAGATTCCAACTTCCCTGCGAATGGAAAATAACAACAAAATAGAGAGAGTACAGAGGAGATTTACTAGAATGTTGCCTGGGTTTCAACAACTAAGTTACAGAGAAAGGTTGAATAAGTTAGGTCTTTATTCTCTGGAGCGCAGAAGGTTAAGGGGGGACTTGATAGAGGTCTTTAAAATGATGAGAGGGATAGACAGAGTTGATGTGGACGAGCTTTTCCCTTTGAGAATAGGGAAGATTCAAACAAGAGGACATGACTTGAGAATTAAGGGACAGAAGTTTAGAGGTAACATGAGGGGGAAGTTCTTTACTCAGAGAGTGGTAGCGGTGTGGAATGAGCTTCCAGTGGAAGTGGTGGAGGCAGGTTCATTGGTATCATTTAAAAATAAATTGGATAGGCATATGGATGAGAAGGGAATGGAGGGTTATGGTATGAGTGCAGGCAGGTGGGACTAAGGGGAAAAAAAAATGTGTTCGGCACGGACTTGTAGGGCCGAGATGGCCTGTTTCCGTGCTGTAATCGTCAAATGGTTATATGGTTATAACTTTCCTCTTTTCATTTCTAACCCTCTTACGCCTCGTCTTATGTCTATCTGGTGTTTCTACTTTCCCTCTGTGACCCCTATAGTTTTCCTCCAGGTGCTCTGGTTTCCTCCCTCATCCTCCCGAAGGCAAGCGAGTTTGTATTTTGGCCTCTGTAAATTGCCCCTCGTGTATAGGGAGTGGATGCGAAAATGGGAGAACATAGAACTGGAAGGCCTGTTTCCCTGCTATATCTTTCAGTCAATCAATAAATTATCCAATGCTGTGTGAAATTGTGAATGTGTGGAATTCCCTGCCACAGAAGGCAGTGGAGGTCAATTCTCTGGAAGCTTTCAAGAGAGAGTTGGAGAGAGCTCTTAAAGATAGCAGAATCAGGGGATATGGGGAAAAGGCAGGAACAAGGTACTGATTGGGGATGATCAGCCATGATCACATTGAATGGTGGTGCTGGCTCGAAGGGCCGAACGGCCTACTCCTGCACCTATTGTTTATTAGATCCTTTAACCCTATGGATTAGCTGAACTCCTCTGAAAATCTTAATAGAGATGATAGAAACAGAGACAAATAGGTGCAGGAGTAGGCCATTCGGCCCTTCAATCCAGCACCATCATTCAATATGATCATCGCTGATCATCTAAAATCAGTACCCCGTTCCTGCTTTTCCCCCATATCCCTTCATTCCTTTAGCCCCAAGAACTAAATCAAACTCCCTCTTGAAAACATCCAGTGAATTGGCCTCCATTGCCTTCTGTGACAGAGAATTCCACAGATTCACAACACCCTGGGTGAATAGGTTTTTCCTCATCTCAGTCTGAAATGGCCTACCCCTTATTCTTAAACTGTGACCCCTGGGTCTGTACTCCCCCAACATCGGGAACATTTTTCCTGCATCTAGCCTGTCCAATCCTTTAAGAATTTTATATGTTTCTACAAGATCCCACCTCATCCTTCTAAATTCCAGTGAATGCAAGTCCAGTCGATCCATTCTTTCATCATATGTCAGTCCCGCCATCCAGGGAATTAACCTGATGAACATCCACTGCACGCTCTCGACAGAAATGTTGTCCTTCTTCAAATTATGAGACCAAAATTGCACACAATCCTCCAGGTGCAGTCTCACCAGGGCTCTGTACAACTGCAATAGGACTTCCTTGCTCCTAAATTGAAATCCTCTCACAATGAAGGTCAACATGGCATTAGCTTTCTTCACTGCCTGCTGTACCTGCATACTTACTTTCAGTGACTGATGTACAACACACCCAGGTCTCGTTGCATCTCCCCTTTTCCTAATCTGACACTATTCAGATAATAATCTGCCTTCCTGTTCTTGCCACCAAAGTGGATAACCTCACATTTATCCACATTCTACTGCATGTGCCCACTCACCCAACCTATCCAAGTCACCCTGCAGCATCATAGCATCCTCAATCGCAGCTCACACTGCCGCCCAGATTTGTGTCATCCGCAAGCTTGGAGATGTCACATTTAATTCCCTTGTCTAAATCGTTAATGTACAAGAAACAGCTAGACAGGTACATGGATAGAACAAGTTTGGAGGGATATGGACCAAGCATTGGCAGGTGAAACTAATGTAGCTGGGATATGTTGGCCGGTGTGGGCAAGTAGGGCCGAAGGGCCACAATGTATCACTCTACGACTCTAGCCTTGTAGAATTAAAGATTGTGGATACTGTTTGTACAGTAACATCACCTTGTTTGACTAATGGGCCTGTCCCAATTAGGCAATGCTTAGGCGACTGTCATAGTCGTAGCAGGTCGCTAAATAAAACGGCGATGCTAGGCGATTTTTCAGGCGACTGCCGGCGAATACGACGATGGAATTCACCGAAGTCAGCGCTGGTGACAACCTACGCCACCTGGCGACAATCTACGACAGCACCTACGTCAAGCTATGCTCACTGGCCTCAAACCCACGGTCGGCAAAACATTTTCAACATGTTGAAAATCCAGCGGCAACCTGAAAGACGCCACGACTCTTTAGGCGACTGAGGTGACGACTCACGACCATACAGGCGACACCCTAGTGACCATGTGGCGACAGCCTAGTCGCCTGTAGTCGCCTAAAGAACCGGCTAAGTGGGACAGGCCTTCATTGAGTTTGTGTCCATTGTGTATTGTATTCAAATTTATTGTCATTGTCTCAATTTGAGACAACAAAATGAATTTCCCTTACAGGTAGTATCATTAAAAAAAAAATCATTAAAAAATAAATAATAATAAATGAATAATAAAACATATTAAAAATAAAATTGAAATTGAATTAAAAAAAAAAACACAAACACAGAAAGTCCACGACACAACATAACATAAATGGCACCAAGGTGAGGATGGCACCATAGTCCAGCCAGCCTCCCCTCCGTGTTCATCCGTGGTCGGGGCCTTCCGAGCACCCGCAGCGGACTCATTGTTTAAGAGTATTTATTGCATACTGTGATGATAACCTTACTAGACTTGAAGGATCTTCAAGTAGCAGTCAAGCCAACCGTCTGGAAGTGTAAAACTATTTTTCACATACCGAACATCAAAACAGTCGCATCACAATGGATATTTTACACCTTGGCTGAGGTGTATGTCTCCTGCTGCTCTCCTCCCTGTTTTCACTTGTCTACCCATTAAGGATCAACCCCAAACCTAGCCTTGTCCCACCAGGACTCCCAATTATATGCACAGGTCTCCAAATAGACCACCGGGTGTTTGGATGAAAACCTTTTTGCTTTGCCAAACCGCAAGGAAAAATGCCACCAACCACTAAATTGTCATCAGAAAATATACACAAAAGGGATGAAGTAATTTAGTCTCTTTACAGACACTCCCAGGGCAGGCACAGACACCTCCAGAGACATGAATAATGTTTTAATTCTACATATGTTCCCTGTGAGGAGATGCAGGCCTTGGTCTAATTGCTAATGTTTCTTTTCTCTCTGGACTGGCTCTTATGTGAATGGATAGCCTTCTTGTGTCTGAAGCGTTTAGTTTAGTTTAGAGATACAGCGCAGAAACAGGCCCTTCGGCCCACCGAGTCCCCGCCGACCAACGATCCCTGCACACTATCCTACACACACTAGGGAGAAATTTACAATTTTACCACGCCAGTTAGCCTACAAACCTGTACGTCTTTGGAGTGTGGGAGGAAACCGGAGCTCCCGGAGAAAACCCACGCAGGTCACGTGACGAATGTACAAACGCCGGACAGAGAGCACCCGTAGTCAGGATCGAACCCGAGTCTCTGGCGCTGTAAAGCGGCAACTCTACCGCTGCGCCACCGTGCCTTTCTTCCTTGAAAGTGAAACTCTGCATTGTATATCCAATGAGTAGTAAATTCAGAGCGGAAATCCTCGACTGGTCGGGCTGCATCAGTGGACAGAGAAATGTACAGTGATTCAGTCGATGACCATTCAGTATAGGTCTGTTTGCCTTAGGGATAGACAGTGCAATCCAATGGCATGATGTCACAACTGTATTGCACAGGCTACAATGAGAGATTGATTAAAATTTGCAGCATGGAAACAGGCCCTTCGGCCTAATGGGTCCACGCCGACCATCGACCAACCTGGTTCTGCGTTATCCCACTTTTACACACGCCAGGGGCAATGTACACAGGCCAATTAACCTACAAACCCCCACATCTTTGGGATGGAACCCGAGTACCCAGCACAGTGGAGTAACGGTAGAGTTACTGCCTTACAGCATTTGCAGCACCGGATATTTGAGTTCTATCCCGACTACGGGGCTGTCTGTAAGGAGTTTGTACGTTCTCCCTGTGACCGCATGGGTTTTCTCCAAGATCTTCGCTTTCCTCGCACACTCCAAAGACTTACAGGTTTGTTGACTTGGTATAAATGTGAAATTGTCCCCAGTGTGTGTAGGACAGTGTTAATGTTTGGGGATCGCTGGTCGGTGCGGACTCGGTGGGCCGAAGGGGCCTGTTTCCGTGCTGTATCTCTAAACTAAACTAAACACCCGGAGGCCACCCACACGGTCACAAGGAGAACGTGCAAGCTCCACACAGACAGCATCCGAGGTCAGGATTGAACTCGGGTCTCTGGCACAATGAGGCTGCAACTCTACCATGTGACACGGCACCAACCTTTGATGCACCACTCCTTTCCTGCCTTTTACTGTGCTGACGGGTTGGCCCCCTATCGCCCAACTGCAAGTAAACACAATGGCATTCATCTGCGGCCAGCGTGTCGACAGAGGCAAAAATGCTTAGATAAAACCAGACTTGCTGATTGCGGGAGATGTTACATCAGACTTTACTAATTCAGGAACAAATTGGAACACGTCAAGAAGTTCTTTACATTCGGACTTAGCCAGGAATTTACTCTTGTCAGTATGGCAGTTAAGTGGAAGTTATTAAATATTAGGAAATGTGTTACCTCCTACCCAGAAGGGATTAGTGGAGCAAACTCCCCACACCTTAAAAATAATGCAGTCTGGTAAATATCCATTTCTATAAGCATCCACAGAGTTATCTATCCAGATAGTAGGAAATAATTGTGGCACTTGCGACTAAAATGGGCTCCTGTTGCACCCTGCAGGAAATAGGTAGTTTTATCCTCAACTGGTTTCTCTTCATAAATGCTCCTTTTAGACGGGCTGTAGTCAGCATTCGCAGCCCCCTGCCAAGATTCCACACTGAGAATGTCAGTCTGAGGAGAATTCGGGCCTGCTTCCAACCCCTCAGGTAAGGGCCCATCAACTAGACAGGCACGACCTGAACCTGTGATTTATGGATTAAATAAACTTAAAAGGAAATTCCTTACTGAGGGCGGGAAAGACAGAAACTAGAGAGAGCGAGAGGGGAAGAAAGCAAGGGAGAAAGAAATAGAAAGTGCGAGGGAGGGAGAGAGAGGGGGGGAGGCAGGACGTGTGTCTGTTCACACTTATACAAGAGATGGTGCCGCTCACAGCTCACCCTCGTCCCGATCTCCGGGTGCACGATACTGGGAGTTGGAAGAGTCCCAGCAGTCCACACCTGCGACCTGTCAGCGCAGGGATTTATTAATTTTAATAAGACTTTGAGAGAAGAGCCAAGATACGCTTGCTGTGAATGAAGCCACGTCGGCCAATTCCTCCAGGTACGCAAACAGAACGCCGTATGGTTCTAGGTACCTGTGACACATGCAGGGGATGGATTGATGGCATATTTAATGTAATTAATTAATTAACCTGCGATAGGCAATCAAAGATAAAAGTACAACCCAGTGAATGTATTCAGCCTGGAAAGCTTGTGTCAAACATGACAGGTGGCCCTGTTACTACATATTGGCAGATGGACACTGTCATTTTAGTATGTAGTTGGAGATCCCAGTCCCTTCTGGTCTGAAGAGGGGTCTCAACCCAAAACATCACCCATCCCTTCTATCCAGAGATGTCCCACTGAGTTATTCCAACATTGTGTGTCTATCTTTGGTTTAAACCAGCATCTGCAGTTTATTCCTGCAACCAGCCCTTTACAAATGGATTAACCTCTTCCAGATCTCTCCATTACTCTAATTCTGGAATGCTGCAACTCTTGAGTTCTGGAGTAACTCAACAGGTCAAGCAGCAACTCTGGAGGACATGCATAGGCGGCGTTTCGGGTTGGGACCCTTCTTCAGTCCAGACCCTTCTTTGTGTTCTGCAAAAGATTCCAGTATCTCCAGTTCTTTGTGTCTCCATTTGACATCTCTGGTATTCATCCTGACCTTGCAAACAGCCATGCCTTCATTATGCAGTCCTTTGCCAGAATTCTCCCCGCGCTATCTCCTTCTGTTTCCTTAACATAAACACTAAGGTGACCAACTTTTTGTCACCTGTCCTGGTTATTAACTTCTGTGTCTTTGGTTAAAGTTGTTTAATGACTATCCTGAGACTCACCTTTTAACTCTTCAACTCCCCCTCCCATTCCCACACTGACCTTTCTGTCCTGGGCCTCCTCCACTGTCAGCGTGAGGCCTAATGCAAATTGGTGGAACCGCACCTCATATTTTGCCTGGGCAGCTTACAACACGGCAGTATGAATATTGACTTCTCTGACCTCAAGTAACCCTTGCCTCCCCTCTCTCTCCATCCCTCCCCCATCCTGGTTCTCTGTGGTTTGACTCACCTCCTGATTAAATTTTATTGATTGGATGCCTCGTTGTCACCTTCCCCTCAGCTAACAATGCACCTGTTTCTGTGCTGTATCTCATAACTAAACTAAACTAAATTAAGCATAACAGGTCTGTAAACACAATACTCATAGATAACACAATAAACAAAAAAAAATCAATACATTTAAAAACAATATTAGTGCAAAAAGCCAGGGGTCCTTTGTGCAACAAAGGCAGTTCATAGTTCATAGTTTAGTCAGTATTTGTAGTGTTCAAGAACCTGATTGTAGCTAGGAAAAAACTGTTCTTGAACCTGGAGATCACAGATTACAGACTCCTGTACCTTCTTCCCGATGTCAGGGGTAAAATGAGAGCATTGCCAAGGTGGTGTGGGGCCTTGATGACACTGGCTGCCTTTTTGAGGCAGCGCGTCCTATGGATGCCTTCTATGGTGGGGAGGTTAGTACCTGTGATGGACTGGGCAGTGTTCACTGCTTTTTGTTACCACCTTCGTTCCTGGGCATTCAAGTTACTGGCCGTGATGCAACCAGTCAATATCATAGGTGATAGGAGAAGAATTAGGTCATTCGACCCATCAAGTCTGCTCTACCATTCAATCATAGCTGACCTATCTTTCCCTCCCATCCCCATCTCCTGCCTTCTCCCCATAACCCCTGACACCCGTATGAATCAAGAATCTGCTTATCTATCTCCGCCTTAAACGTATCCATTGCCTTGGCCTCCACAGCCATCTGTGGCAATGAATTCCACAGATTGTCCACCCTCTGATTAAGAAATTCTTCCTCATCCCTTTCCTAAAGGAACGTCCTTTAATTCTGAGGCTATGACCTAGATTCTCCCACTTAGTGGAAACATCCTCCCCACATCCACTCTATCCAATATGTTCCCTACCGTACACCTGTAGATGTTCAAGAGAGTGTTCATAATGGATATACTCTGGGATTAATTAACCTCTGGACCACGATCATCATCACGTGTGTGAGGAGGCGTTGTACTGCGTTGAGCGTAAATCCCACGGGAAGCCGGATACAACTCCAAAGCTCACCCAGGTGTGTGAAATGTAACCAGTAGATGTGCTACCTCTCTTCGCGCACCCAATATGCACAAAGCCAACTAATAGGAAATAGTTTGCATTTACTTGTTCAAGACGTGCTGGAAACTTACCCGTAACTCCTTCCTGAATTTGGGCCGTTTCCGAAGAGGGTAAATGGTCAAACTGCTTTGGTGGTTGTGAAATCACAAATTGACCAGACTATCGAAGAATGGCCGAATCCCCTCACCACAGAGCATCGGTGAGTCGGATGGGTTTACAAAATAACTTGTTCTTTTTATTTGACCCCCATCATACAGTATTTCCTAACGTAATAACAATAAACCGCCGATGCTGGTTTACCCATGAAACAAGAGGACATGACTTCAGAATTAAGGGACAGAAGTTTAGGGGTAATATGAGGGGGAACTTCTTTACGCAGAGAGTGGTAGCGGTGTGGAATTAGCTTCCAGTGGAAGTGGTGGAGGCAGGTTCGTTGGTATCATTTAAAAATAAATTGGATAGGCATGTGGATGAGAAGGGAATGGAGGGTTATGGTATGAGTGCAGGCAGGTGGGACTAAGGGGAAAAAAAGTTGTTTGGCACGGACTTGTAGGGCCGAGATGGCCTGTTTCCGTGCTGTAATTGTTATATGGTTATATGGTAAAATATACAAAATGCTGGAGTAACCCAATGGGTCAAGCAGCATCTCTGGAGACATTTTGGGTCAGGACTCTTCTTCAGTCTGACCCGAAACATCACCTATCCATTTTCTCCAGACGCGCTGAGTTACTCCAGCACTTTGTATCTTTCTTTTACAGTATTTCCTCTTAGGTATGTTTGTCTAGTCTGCGTAACTTCCATGTAAGCTTCTTCTCTGTTGCTATCATACGTTCATAAGTTAAAGGAGCAGAATTAGGTCGTTCGACCCATCAAGTGCACTCCACCATTCAATCATGGCTGCCCATCTTTCCCTCTCAACCCCATTCTCCTGCCTTCTCCCCATACTAAATAAATTCCTCCTCATCTCCCTTCTAAAGGAACGCCCTTTTATTCTGAGGCGGTGGCCTCTGGTCCTAGACTCTGGTCAAAGACCCACACCATCCTGGCCACACACTCATCTCCCTGCTACCTTCAGGTAGAAGGTACAGGAGCCTGAAGACTGCAACAACCAGGTTCAGGAATAGCTACTTCCCCACAGCCATCAGGCTATTAAACCTGGCTCGGACAAAACTTTGATTAATAATAACCAATTATCTGTTATTTGCACTTTATCATTTTATTTATTCATGTATGTATATATTTATATTACGGTATATGGACACATTGATCTGTTTTGTAGTAAATGCCTACTATGTTCTGTGTGCTGAAGCAAAGCAAGAATTTCATTGTCCTATCAGGGACACATGACAATAAACTCACTCGAACTTGAACTTGACTCTCTCACTAGTGGAAACATCCTCTTTACATCCACTCTATCCAGGCCTTTCACTATTCGGTAAACATATCCCATACTGTCATGCGGTGATCAGAATGGTGAAAGCAACTCGAGCTAAGACTAACGTGGTCACAGTATAACTGCTCTGCTTTGTAATCTATACCTTGGACAATTAAGGAAGGCATCTCCTGAATTTTCTAAACCATCTCTTGTATCTCTACCCATTGAATCCAAGCTGCCATGGCAGTTGGTACCTCTGTTCCTCTACATTCCCTGTTCCCTACCATTTAATGCTTGTGAACTCTTACAATTCCAAGTTGTTATCCTGCAGACCATTCAGATATGACCACATTTTGCAGATAAATTAGATTAATTTATCTATTTATATTTTGATTGTAAACACTTAAATCCATTTACTGGATGAAATTAGGATACAGGGAACGTGCCAAAGTATTCTCCTTATTATAGTTAACCACATCCCTTGATGAACAGAAAATATTTTGAGACAAAAGCACTGTGTGAATCTGCCCTGTAGTGACCTGTGCTGTAGCATGCCAGACACGTTGGCATATCGATGTGGCAAATAGTTAGCCTCATTAATGCAAAATAACAGTGCCCAGTGCACAGATGGCATAGTTTTGCTACAAAGCTAAATCCTGTGGCATTCCGAAAAATAACAAATCCTCGGCACGGTGGCGCAGCAGTAGTTACAACGCTCACAGCGCCAGAGACCCGGGTTCGATCCCGACTACAGGTGCTGTCTGCACGGAGTTTGTACGTTCTCCCCGAGACCTGTGCTGGTTTTCTCCGAGACCTTCGGTTTCCTCCCACACTCCAAAGACATACAGGTTTTTTAGGTTAATTGGTTTGGTATAAATGTAAAATTGACCCTATTGTGTGTAGGATCGCGTTAATGTTGTGGGATGGCTGGTTGGTGCGGACTCGGTGGGTGGAAGGTCCTGTTTCCGCGCTGTATCTCTAAACTAAAACTAAACTAAACTCCTCTTCTGGATGCTCAATGTTCAAATCAGATGTGAAGACATTGGTGAGTAAGGGGTATATTAATTCCTTAATTGCTTCAGGAATCACCTCAATCCAGGAGAGTTTGCATTTGGCATGAGATTTACTGGGAGGTCTGATGTTTCCCGTGATAGCATTGACCAGCCTTTGTGTTATCAGAAGAGGTAGTTACAATGAAATGCAATTGCTGGTTTACATGGGGAAAAAAAAAATACAAAGTGCTGGAGTCACTCAGTGGGTCAACCAGCATTTCTGGAGAAGATGGATGGGCGACATTTGACGTGGAGTCCCGACCCAAAATGTTGCCTATCCATGTTCTAAATTATTCCAGCACTTTGTGTCTATTTTTGTTTTCAGAAGAGGGTTTGGTCTCAATCCTTCTTTTACCAATATTTGACCTTTCACCATCTCTGTTAAAGTCATAGGCCAATGCACAGAGTCCAGTTTGTTTAATTCCACCGTGGCATTCAAGAGTCTAGATCCTGCTCACTCCTGGCCATCGCAGAAACTGTTCTTGATCCTGATGCACAGATATGCACAGGAGTACAATCAGCGTCTACGGTGCGGATGTGGAAAAGACCTCAAGTTTCAAGTTTGATTGGTTGCAACTAATTATCCCTATCTTCTCTTGTTCAAGGTCTTTAGACTTTCGAATACATGTCCACGCCGACCAGCGACCAGCCCTCTACACGAACACTATCCTACGCACTAGGGACAATTTTTACTGAAGCCAATTAACCGACAAACCTGCATGTCTTTGGAATGTGGGAGAAAACTGAACACCCGGAGAAAACCCACGCGGTCACAGGGAGAACGTACAAACTATGTACAGACATCACTGATCGCACACGGATCTCTGGTCTGTAAAGCAGCAACCCTACAGCTGCACCACTGCGCCATCCCAAATGTCCTAACTTAGAATGTCTTAACTCAATAATAATGGCCGTTCAAACCATCTATCCTCCAGTCTGTGGTTTATAGGAGCATCCTCCCATATTTTCTCACCATATTCTAGCAGATGCATTCAATCCTCACTATGGTCGAAGATTAATTCATCTGTAGAGTAGATGAAATTGGCTTCATTAATGCTCGGGTGCTTGAGCCAACAGTCTCCTTGAAAAGAAGTAGACAAGCATGCTTATTACTGCAAATGATCCACTGCGTGACCTGTCATGTCCTTTTGTGCAAGTCCACAAAATGATTCTTACCGTCTTTGCAGTTGCTAATTGGACTGAAAACCTTTTGTGTCAGAGATGATTTGCAGTAGGTTTAGGCTGAGGTTTGGATTTATTATCATGGCATGTACCGAGGTAGAGCAAAAAGCTTTGTTTTGTGTGCTATCCAGAGACATCAGATATAACACACATAGATACAATCAGTTAAAACACAAGTACAATAGATAGAGCAAAGGGGAAGACACCGAGTGCAGAATATAGTTCTCAGCATTGTTGTGCATTGCAGTGTGCCAGTTCCTCAGACAAAGTCCAAAGTTCTCATCGGAACAATACCCTAGTTTATGGAAGAACCATTTATGCCTGATCGCAGAGCGGAAGAAGCTGTTCCTGAGTCTGCTGACACTTCAGCCCGATGGAAGCAGGGAGAAGAAGGAATGACAAGGGTAGGAAAGCCTTTGATTATGTGTAAGAAAGAACTGCAGATGCTGGTAGAATCGAAGGTAGACACGAAATGCTGGAGACATGCTGGAGGCAGCATCTATGGAGAGAAGGAACTGGCGACGTTTCGAGTCGAGACCCTTCGTCAGCCTTTGATTATGTTGGCTACTTTTCCAAAGTGTAGATGGAGTCTATGGTGGGGAGTCTGGCTTGTGTGATGGACGAGGCTACACATACTACTCTCTGCCACTTCTTTCAGTCTTGGGCAGAGCTGTTCCCAAACCAAGCTAAGATGCAACCCGACAGCACACATTCTATTGTGTCTCTGTAGGAGTTTGTAAGAGTCAATAGATGCAGGAGTAAGCCATACGGCCCTTCGAGCCAGCACCGCCAGTCAATGTGATCATGGCTGTTCATCCCCAATCAGTACCCCATTCCTGCCTTCTCGTCATACCCCCTGACTCCACTATCTTTAAGAGCCCTATTTAGCTCTCTCTTGAAAGTATCCAGAGAACTGGCCACCACCGCCCTCTGTGGCAGAGAATTCCACAGATTCACAACTCTCTGTGAGAAAAAGTGTTTCCTCGTCTCCATTCCAAATGGCTTACTCCTTATTCTTTAAACTGTGGCCCCTGGTTCTGGACTCCCCCAACATCAGGAACATGTTTCCTGCCTCTAGCATGTCCAAACCCTTAATAATCTTATATGTTTCAATAAGATACCCTCTCATCCTTCTAAACTCCAGAGTATACAAGCCCAGCCGCTCCATTCTCTCAACATATGACAGTCACTGGAGACATGCCGAATTTCCTTCGTCTCCTCAGGAAGTAGAGGTGTTGATGTGCCTCTAGACTGTCACATTAATGTGGTTAGCCCATGACAGATTATTGGGAATATTAACATCAAGGAACTTGAAGCTCTCAGCCATTTCCACATCCGCACCATAGATGCTGACTGGTGCTTGTACTCCACCACGCTTCCTGCAATCAATAAACAGCTCCTTTGCCTTGCTGATATTGACGGAGGAGTTTTTGTCATGAAGAAGGGTCTTGACTCAGATTCAGACTGGCAGTCACCAAGGTGCAGAGTTAAGTAGTGTAACAGCCACAGGGAAGAAGCTGTTCCTGAACCTGCTGGTCCAGCAACGGAGAGACCTGTAGCGCCTCCCGGATGGTAGGAAGGTAAACAGACTATGGTTGGGGTGAGAGCAGTCCTTGACGATGCTGCGCGCCCTATGCAGACAATGCTTGCTTTGGACAGACTCAATGGAGGGGAGTGAGGAACCGGTGATGCGTTGGGCAATTTTCACCACCCTCCGCAGTGCTTTCCGGTCAGAGAAAAAGCAGTTAATAATAATAATAATAATAATAATAATAATAATAATAATAATAATAATAATAATAATAATAATAATATTGTCATTGCACATAAGCGCAACGAGAATTGGTATGCAGCTTCCACCCAATGTCATAACTTAAATAACAAATCAATTTAGATTTAGATACCCCGAGAACTATACCATACTGTGATACAGTTGGTAAGGATGCTCTCGATGGTGCAGTGGTAGAAGTTCACCAGAATCTGAGGAGACAGATAGACCTTCTTTAGTCTCCTCAGATTCTCCTCAGAATGGGTGACTTGAAACGTCACCCATTCCTTCTCTCCAGAGATGCTGCCTGACCCGTTGAGTTACTCCAGTTTTTTGTGTCTGTCTTATTGACCTGACACCTTGCTACTCAGTGTTTTTATCTCCGCTCATTGTTGTTTGACAGGAATTTCAACATGCAGGTCAAGCTCAAAGCAGCAATGTTCAGAGATACAGCATGGAAACAGGCCCTTCGGCCCACCGGATCCACGCCGGCCATCGATCGCCCCTTCACACTAGTTCTACAGTATGTTATCCCACTTTCTAATCCAGTCCTGCCACACTAGGAGCAATTGATGGAGGCCAATTAATCTAACAAACCCATCTGCCTTTAGGATATTCACCTCGCAACACCATCCAGAAGGCGGTGTTATCACAGTTGTTTTATCTTTCAATCACAAAAGAATGGGATGTTGAATCTTAATGCTGAGGGGTTTAAAGCATAATCCAGTATCTGAGATTTGCAGTTTATTTTTATATAAAAAGCATTGCAGAGATTAAGAGAACAGACATGATATTGGAACGGGAGGGGAAGAGTAAAAACAAAATCATACTCTGGAGGTAAAGGTACAGTAGATGTGGAGTGCCTCTAGTAAAACAAAAGGTGTGGTAGGCAATTGTGAGTGATTTTCAGCCCTTGAAGTTAAGCCTTGCAGTCCAATTGAATAGTTGGCGATGTATGGGTGTGGACTGAAAATACTTTGCAATGTTCAATTACTATTCATTTAAAAGGCGCATGTATTTCAACGGCTTTTATTTAAGTCGAGTTCATTGTGCGCTCTTTGTTCCGTTGTCTCAGCTCCTCCTAATGCTCGTTCATTTCTTAAAATATTGTCTTTCTTTGGCAAAATAGAATTGGTCTCTTGGGGTTTGACAGCATTTGAGAATGTAATTTCTTGCATGGACAAGTCTGATCTTCGACAAAGGTAGGGATCCGTGTAAAGCTACAGAGCTTCACGAAAGACATTTTGCTCGTGATTGGGCTACCTTCGATTCAGCTGCAAATGAGACCGTGGCTGAGAGCAGGACCCCCATCATACCGACATCGTTTACTGCTGCCAGGACTAGAGGGCCTGAGCTACAGGGAGAGGTTGAGCAGGCTGGGACTCTATTCCCTGGAGCGCAGGAGGATGAGGGGTGATCTTATAGAGGTGCATAAAATCAAGAGGGCAATAGATCGAGTAGACGCACAGAGTCTCTTGCCCAGAGTAGGGGAATTGATGACCAGAGGACACGGGTTCAAGGTGGAGGGGAAAAGATTTAATAGGAATGTGAGGGGTAACTTTTTCACACAAAGGGCGGTGGGTGTATGGAACAAGTTGCCCGAGGAGGTAGTTGAGGCTGGGACTATCCCAACGTTTAAGAAACACAGGATCATGGATAGGACAGGTTTGGAGGGATATGGGCCAAACTCAGGCAGGTGGGACTAGTGTAGCTGGGGCATGTTGGCCGGTGTGGGCAAGTTGGGCCAAAAGGCCTGTTTCCACTGTGTATCAATCTATGATTCAAACTCAGTAATGCAAAGTTGTCCAAAACACTGCCATCTCTCACTCTAGTTTCCATTCACCCATCGTCCCCGAAGTTGTTGATGCATGCTGTCTTCTGGTTTAGCAACAGTTTGGTTTTCAAATGATCATCATTGTTTTAAGCCCTTCAATAGTCTCACTCCTCCTAGCTTCCCTCCCATTGTAATCACCTTCAGCTGTGAGATATAAAGTGGTGGAGTAACTCAGCAGATCAGGCAGCATCTCTGGAGAACATGGACATGCGATGTCTCTGGTCTGAAGAAGGGTCCTGACTGAAATGTCACATATCTGCATTCTCCAGGGATCTGAAGACCCAACCCAAAATGTCACCTATCTATGTTCTCCAGTGATGCTGCCTGACCCACTGAGTTACTATAGCATTTAGTGTCTTTTCATAATTGGTTTCCTCTCCAGTTCTGGGGTTCCTTAGATGGCTAATAAGGTCAATATGGGATCTGCAGACTTGGCCATAGGTAGAGCAAGGGCTGTTTAATGGGATGGTCCTGTGTGTAGCTTGCCCAGCCGCTCCCTAGGGCTCAGCCACATAAGGCCTGACAACATCCTCTGTGCCCTTTCATAGAAACATAGAAACATAGAAAATAGGTGCAGGAGTAGGCCATTCGGCCCTTCGAGCCTGCACCGCCATTCAATATGATCATGGCTGATCATCCAACTCCGTATCCTGTACCTGCCTTCTCTCCATACCCCCTGATCCACAAGGGCCACATCTAACTCCCTCTTAAATATAGCCAATGAACTGGCCTCAACTACCTTCTGTGGCAGAGAGTTCCAGAGATTCACCACTCTCTGTGTGAAAAATGTTTTTCTCATCTCAGTCCCAAAGGATTTCCCCTTTATCCTTAAGCTTTGGCCCCTTGTCCTGGACTTCCCCAACATCGGGAACAATGTTCCGGCATCTAGCCTGTCCAACCCCTTAAGAATGTTGTAAGTTTCTATAAGATCCCCGCTCAATCTTCTAAATTCTAGCGAGTACTAGCCGAGTCTATCCAGTCGGCTTGTACTCGCCTTCCAGCCTAACGGTATCTTTCCTATAACAGGGTGACCAAAACTGAGCACAATACTCCAAATGTGGGCTTCCTCTGAGCATCTGATGATTTCCTGCTCTAATGGACTCCTGTTAGAGTGTCTGTTACGGGTGCCTCGTATACTACAGGCAAGCAACCTAACCTGCCTCGAAGAACCACACAGAATAATTAGAGCTTTAATTCTTAGAGGGGCCACAGTCTAAGAATAAAGGGGAGGCCATTTAAAACTTAGAATAGAGAATTTTTTTTCACCCAGAGAGTTGTGAATTTGTGAAATTCTCTGCCACGGGAGGCCAATTCATTGGATTAATTTAAAAGAGAGTTAGATAGAGCTCTAGGGGCCAGGGGAATGAAGGCATATGGGGAGAAGGCAGGCACGGGTTACTGATTGTGGTTTGATCAGCCATGATCACAATGAATCATGGCTCGATGGGCTAAATACCCATATAACCATATAACCATATAACAATTACAGCACGGAAACAGGCCATCTCGGCCCTACAAGTCCGTGCCGAACAACTTTTTTTCCCCCTAGCCCCACCTGCCTGCACTCATACCATAACCCTCCATTCCCTTCTCATCCATATGCCTATCCAATTTATTTTTAAATGATACCAACGAACCTGCCTCCACCACTTCCACTGGAAGCTCATTCCACACCGCCACCACTCTCTGAGTAAAGAAGTTCCCCCTCATATTACCCCTAAATTTCTGTCCCTTAATTCTGAAGTCATGTCCTCTTGTTTGAATCTTCCCTATTCTCAAAGGGAAAAGCTTGTCCACATCAACTCTGTCCATCCCTCTCATCATTTTAAAGACCTCTATCAGGTCCCCCCTTAACCTTCTGTGCTCCAGAGAATAAAGACCTAACTTATTCAGCCTATCTCTGTAACTTAAATGGCGTCCTCCTGCACGTATTTTCTATAAATCTATAAATCTATTCTATAATGTTGGGGCGTTGGCTTGGGACTATGTTCACATTGGTTTACTTACCTTTCCAATGGATTTGGAGGATGTTGTGTATTGGTGATTTGAGGTACCTGTTGTGGGTAGAATACATCAAGGAGGGCACGACAGCCTGGTTGACCATAATCGCTGTGCCAGCATTGGGTTGTCAATTCAGCTTTCAGCACCATTCTCCTTGGTTCAGCCTTAGAATGCCAAGCTGGAGAGGGCAGGTAGGGTGGAGTGAAAGTAGAGGAACCCGCGCCATTGAGGGCGGCAAGGAGGGCCATCAAGAGCGAGAGATAGGAGGAGAATTAGGCCATTTGGCCCATCAAGTCTACTCCGCCATTCAATCGTGGCTGTTCTATCCTTCCCTCTTAACGGCATTCTCCTGCCTTCGCCTCATAACCCATGGCACTAATGCGTACTAATGAAAGGTTGGGGGATGCAGCAGTGAGAAAGGTTTGGTTTAGTTTAGAGATACAACGCAGAAACAGGCCCTTCGGCCCACCGGGTCCACGCCAACCAGCGATACCCGCACATTAACACCAACCTACTCCCACTAGGGAAAACTTTTGCATTTACCAAGCCAATTAGCCTACAAACCTGTACGTCTTTGGAGTGTGGGAGGAAACCGAATATCTCCAAGAAAATGCTAGAGTAACTCAACGGGTCAGGCAGAGGCTCTGGAGAAAAATGAAAAGGTGACGTTTTGGGTCTGAAGAAGGGTCTCGACCCGAAAGGTCACCTATTGCTTTTCTCCAGAGACGCTGCCTGACCGGCTGTGTTTGTGTCTAAACTCTTCTGAGTTCATTGGTTCCATCCTGTAATGTTGCGTTGGCTTAGCCTTCAATTAAACTTGGCGTGGACATGAAGGAAATGCAGCCTAAAACCACCAATTCACATTTGATCTAACGAGCGTTCGATTGCTGGGTCTTCTTTAATTAAACTTGACGAGTTATATGAAAATAATGCTTGCTATCACATAGGCGGGTGTCACATATCCAGCTACATAATGTCGCTAAGCGGCTGGCTTGGTGCCAACTAAGTGACTGCAGTTTTTTAAATCCACCCTTATTCCAATGAATATGATTCAATGGCACAAACAATCCTGCATAATTGACGTGCAAGAGGTTACGTTCAGATAAAAATGGCTCTCAAATGCTGGCTCCCTTCCCAGATTATCAAGACCAGTTCCTCTGGCAACTTGTCAGCTCTTCATTCTAGTCTTTAGCTTCTGGTTCAGCATATGCTCGTCTCCAAGCAAAATGCTCCTGTTTCCAGCCCTTCAAAGTTCCTTAACTGGTACACATGTGAATCACGCTCTACTCATTATAAGGCATTTAGTGTCGTGTCTTCCCCCACCCCCCCACCCGCCCCCTCAACTTGCTCGGAGCAGGCAGATGAATGATTGCCAACATTGAGCCACTGAAGCTGGTGGGTCAATTGATAGATATGCGAGGTCGGCCAAGGATGGTTTGCCCGCTGATTTCCTCCGCCTCCCTGTCTGGCCTTTTCTTCACCAGATTAGATTAGATTAGATTAGATTAGAATGTCATAGAAACATAGAAAATAGGTGCAGGAGTAGGCCATTAGGCCCTTCGAGCCAGCAGCGCCATTCAATAGGATCATGACTGATCATCCTGAACCCTGTTTCTGCTTTCTCTCCATATCCCTTGATTCTGTTAGCCCTAAGAGCCATATATAACTCTCTCTTGAATATATCCAGTGAATCGGCCTCCACTGCCTTCGATGGCAGAGAATCCCACAGATTCACAACTCTCTGGGTGAAAAAGTGTTTCCTCATCTCAGTCCTAAATGGCCTATCCCTTATTCTTAAACTGTGACCCCTGGTTCTGGACCTCCCCAACATGCATGAAAACATCTTTTCCTGCATCTAGCCTGTCCAATGCCTGTTCTTTGTTTCTATAAGATATCCTCTCATCCTTCTAAATTCCAGTGAATATAAGCCCAGTCGATCCATTCTTACATCATATCTCAGTCCTGCCACCCCAGAAATTAACCCGGTGAACCTACTCTGCACTCCCTCAATAGCAAGAATGTCCTTCCACAAATTAGGAGACCAAAACTGTACACAATACTCCAGAACTGCACCCAATACCCCTGGGCGGGACAGTTGAGGTTGGGAATCTGCGGCGTGGGATACTGGATTGTCCTTCTGTTGCAGCTCGTGAGGGGATTCTTGAAGAGTTGCCAACTTCCAGAGATTGCCGTTGTCAGGTCTTCGGGGGATTCCCTCATTCACGATGGTATACATATTCAAATAGATGATTCAGTATCCATTTATAAAAAGCCCCCGCACGCTAGCTTTAGGTGTGTGAAGATATCGGCGGGTAGCAAGCGAGATTAACCACCGCTACTTAATCATATTCTGCATGAAATAACACAGAAAAACAAATCAAAAGCAGCGTTAGCGACAGAAGGAAGCTGGCCCTTTCAAGAGAGCCACTTTATCAATATTATGCCAGATGCTGATCATGTGAAGTTGATGGATGGCTTAAATGAAAAGGCATAATAAATAAAGTTCTCATCGTACGGGCGTAATCATGAATGGAGCAGAATATGGGGGTCAAAGGAGAAAAGCATGATAACGGATCTGAAGAAAGAATAAGGAAGTGTCAAAACGCACAGCTCCAGATTCAGGGACAGTTTCTTCCCAGCTGTTGTCAGGTGACTGAATCATCCTACCACGACCAGAAAGCACTCCTGAACTACTATATAGCTCCATGGTGACCCTCAGATTTTCCTTGATCGGACGTTCTAAATGGCGTCAAGTTACTATCTAAATGCCGTCAAGTTGGGAAAAGGGGAAGTACAACGGGATCTGGGGGTACACAAAAAAGCTGGAGAAACTGTACATCAGTCCATGATGAAAGTAAGCATGCAGGTACAGCAGGCAGTGACAATATAATATATTATTATTATTATTATTAGAAAGCAAATGGCATGTTGGCCTTTATAACAAGAGGAGTTGAGTATAGGAGCAAAGAGGTCCTTCTGCAGTTGTACAGGGCCCTAGTGAGACCACACCTGGAGTATTGTGTGCAGTTTTGGTCCCCTAATTTGAGGAAGGACATTCTTCCTATTGAGGGAGTGCAGCGTAGGTTTGCAAGGTTAATTCCCAGGATGGCGGGACAGTCATATGCTGAGAGAATGGAGCAGCTGGGCTTGTACACTCTGGAGTTTAGAAGGATGAGAGGAGATCTCATTGAAACATATAAGATTGTTAAGGGCTTGGACACGCTAGAGGCAGGAAACATGTTCCCGATGTTGGGGGAGTCCAGAACCAGGGGCCACAGTTTAAGATTAAGGAGCATGCCATTTAGAACTGAGACGAGGAAACACTTTTTCTCACAGAGAGTGGTGAGTCTGTGGAATTGTCTTCCTCGGAGGGTGGTGGAGGCATGTTCTCTGGATGCTTTCAAGAGAGAGCTAGATAGGTCTCTTAAACATAGCGGAGTCAGGGGGTATCGGGAGACGGCAAGCCAGGAACTGATTGGGGATGATCAGCCATGATCACATTGAATGGCCGTGCTGGCTCGAAGGGCCAAATGGCCTACTCCTGCCCCTATTGTCTATTTTCTATTGACTTTGCTGGCTTCACCTCCCGCTAAGCGCCATTCCCTTATCATGTATCTTATACACTGTAAATGGTTCGATTGGAGTCATGCGTTTGTACTAATGGACTCGTGGAGTCACGGAGTCTTTCTGCTGACTTGAAAACCACGCAACAAAAGCTTTTCACTGTACCTCGGTACACGTGACAATAAACTAAACTGAACAGAAGGGCAAAGGACTGTTGCAGCCCTCGTGTGAGGCCATTTTGTCAGACGTGTACCGGATGATGGTGATAAACAAACAAAACAAGAAGTTGTCATCTACCCCACTGCCAACAATGCTTCATTGTGGGCTCCACCTTTCCTCAATCAAGCGTTGGGTTTCCCGAAGGTCAGTGCGATGTGACATGTATTTTCAAGGATGCTTTGATTTACAATAACATTTAAAAGACGTTTGGACACGTATGGATAGGAACATATTTAGAGGGATATGGGCCAAATGCAGTCAAATGGGACTAGCTTAGACGAGCCCTCTGGGCCAGTAGGAGAGGGATGGGGTAGTGCCTGCACAGCCAGCTGCAGGATGTGCCTCCCAGGACACAGAGGCAAGGAGAGAGACATCAGTCGGCGGGCCAAGCCGGTCGAGGATCATAAGGTCATAAGGAATAGGAATAGGATTAGGCCATTCGGCCCATCAAGCCATTCCATCAATCATGGCTGATCTATCTCTCCCCCCTAACCCCATTCTCTTGCCTTCTCCCCATAATCTCTGACACCTGTACCGATCAAGAAGGTGACAGAGGAGGCCATGCAGCAGCCTGGGGCTTGCCTTGACTTACCTGGGCTTACCTGGATCGGGGGCGCTCCAGTACATTCAGCATGTGGATCGGATTTTGGACTTTGGATTTGTTTTTTAAACTTTTGGTAATGCCACCACAGCATGGTGACAGGTGAATGAATTACACTGTGTGGTGCACAGGTCATAGAGTGATACAGTGTGGAAACAGGCCCTTCGGCACAACATGCCCACACCGGCCCTTGTCCCAGCTACACTAGTCCCACCGGCCCACGTTTGGCCCATATCCCTCCAAACCTGTCCTATCTATGTACCAGGTGAACCACTGTACCAAGAACCAATGAACCATTGAACCTCTTTCTGTAAGCCATTTTAATCTTTGGATCCTTCTGGCCATCTGGCAAGTTGGAGGTGTATTAGAAATACGCAGTATTTTATAAGTAACACCGCAGAACAGAAATGCTTAGCCGCACAGCATGCAAATATGTACAGGTGTTGTGTTAAAAACAACATTCACCATAAGAAATGTTTTCACTTTAATCACCTGAGAGGAGCCATTTTGTTCTGTGACAGATTAGGATGCATCTTCAAGTCATAATAAACTTAAATCCATTTGGAACGCAAGAGATTCCAAGTAAAGCTTTTTTGCCGGTTGGGACAACCTAGTAAAATTAAGATGATCCCAATTATTAATTCATTGACATTAAGCAAAATGATGCAGAGCTGGGGATTAACAGAAACCTCTGAAAATAACCCCCTTTCGAAGAACGTGCCATTTATTTGGGTCTCGATTGGTGTCAGTTTTAATTTGATTCTTGGGCCCGACGCGTTTATTGAAAAATAAAAGAAAAATACCATATCTGAGAATTGAAGTGACAAGTGCAATTTGTAAATTGTCAAATTATTGTTCGTTAGAATTTCATTGCATCATTTGAATACTGGGACTATAATCTCATCCCACGGGGACAAAAGCGAGTGAGGCGGAGGACAGAAAGATTCAAGTTCATTATAAAAATGTAATCCAATTTTTATTAAAAAATCTAATGGTGCCATCCTTCTGCCAACTCGTTAGGGGTGTATTTGTAGATGTCATCTCTACAAGGGGGGCTGAACAGCCCGTTGCAATGTTATCAACTGGTCTTTATACTTAAACGCAGATTTGACTCTAAGAACATGTTGCAGTAACGAGTGTGGTTGTCAGAAACGTTATAGCTCACCGTGTACATTGGCGACATTGTGGAATTAGAGCCCAGAGTTTCTTTGGCGAAACTACAGAGCTGGAATGGGTAGGAAGGAACTGCAGATTCTGGTTTAGTCCAAAAGATAGAGACAAAATGGCTGGAGCAATTCAACAGGTCAGGCAGCATCTCTGGAGAAAAAGAATAGGTGACGTTTCGGGTTTGAGGTGACTGAAGTCTGATGAAGGGTTGAGACCTGAAACATCACCTATTCTTTTTCTCCAGAGATTTCTGCATGAGCCACTGAGTTACTCCAGTATTTTGAGTCAGCAGGAGTTGGAATGGAGTTGTATTTTCTCTTTGCTACGGGAGCTGACAGAACTGATTAGCATCGAAATATTGATACGAACAATTAATATAAATATCCTCTTACACTGCAGCGGTATGAACACTGACTTTTCTAACTGAGTAATCCTTGTTTTCCCCCCTCTCTCCATCCCTCCCCCTTCCCAGTTCTTCGACCAGTCTTGCTGTCTCTGATTTCATTTTTATCTTTGCTTTTTTCCCAACTAACAATGCTCTATTCTACATTTTCCTTGATCTCCATTCCCTTTGCCCTGTTTTCACACCTTCTCACTTCCTTATCTACCTGTCTCCCTCCCACCTGACGTCAGTCTGAAGGAGGGTCTCGGCCCGAAACATCACCCCTTCTCTCCAGAGATGCCGCCTGTCCCGCTGAGTTACTCCAGCATTTAAACCAGCACCTGTTGTTCCTTCATACACATAAATATCCTCCGATACACACCGACCCTTATTAATACAGCACCATTTAAAGATGGGGTTGGGAAGCTACTATAAACAGCAATGCTACAAAATGGGCAGGATAGCAGGATATGGTACTCCCTTCTCATCTTCCATGGGGTAAATTGAAGCTTCATTCCCTTTCCTGCACCTCCCGCTTGTCCAAGCCTTACTATTGTACAATTTTCACAAAATGCAGCCCACCACTTCTATCCCGTTGGGGTATATAGTGACAGAATAAAAGGATGTTCCTATAGAAAGGAGGCGAGGAGGGATTTCTTTAGTCCGAGGTTATTGAATCTGTGACACCCGGACACTACTCCCACAGGAAAAACAGTATGTCTGTATATATGCTAATGTAAATATTTATTCAAATCATATGCTATGTCGCTCTTCCAGGGAGATGCTAAATGCATTTTTTTGTCTCTGTACTGTACACTGACAATGACAATTAAAGTTGAATCTGAATCTGATCTGAATCTAATTTATAATTATTTAGAAAAATTGCTAGATGACCACTTAAAGAGGCAATAACCTAGAGGGGCTGTGGACCAAGATGTGGGAAGTAACGTTAACCTATATGTGTAAGAAGGAACTGCAGATGCTGATTTACAGAGAAACATAGAAAATAGGTGCAGGAGTAGGCCATTTGGCCCTTCGAGCCTGCACCGCCATTCAATATGATCATGGCTGATCATCCAACTCAGTATCCTGTACCTGCCTTCTCTCCATACCCTCTGATCCCTTTAGCCACAAGGGCCACATATAACTTCCTCTTAAATATAGCCAATGAAAACTGTAGCCAATGGCCTCAACTACTTTCTGTGGCGGAGAATTCCGCAGATTCACCACTCTCTGTGTGAATTTTTTTTTCTCATCACGGTCATAAAAGACTGCCCCCTTATCCTTAAACTGTGACCCCTTGTTCTCGACTTCCCCAACATTGGGAACAATCTTTGTGCATCTAGCCTGTCCAACCCCTTAAGAATTTTGTAAGTTTTCTATAAGATCCACCCTCAATCTTCTAAATTCTAGGGAGTACAAGCCGAGTCTAACCAGTCTTTCTTCATATGACACTGCCTCCATCCTGGAATTAACCTTGTAAACCTACGCTGTACTCCCTCAATAGCAAGAATGTCCCCTCAATTTAGGGGACCAAAACTGCACACAATACTCCAAGTATTGTGATTCTCAGGTCCCTTATTTACTGCTGAGTTCTTGATTGTTTGATTGGTACTTTATTGTCACACGTGACTTGCCACACTGAAATTCTTTGTTATGAGCACTACATCACAAAGTAAGCAAAGAGTCACCATGTAAAGGGCACCTGCAAAGTGGCAAAGCGTTCGTTAAAGTGCCCATTGCAATCCTTAAGGTCTGAATGACAATAAACGAATCTAATCTAATCTAATCTAATCTAATCTAATCTAATCTAATCTAATCTAATCTTACTTTGGTTTCATTGGAAAGTTAAACCCCTGTCCCACTTGGGCGACCTAATTGGCGAGTTTAGGAGAGTTTGAAAAAATGACAGGTTGAAGACCTTGCGAAGACCGTCTGAAGAAGGGTTTCGGCCCGAAACGTCCCCTATTTCCTTCGCTCCATAGATGCTGCTGCACCCGCTGAGTTTCTCCAGCAATTTTGTGTACCTACATTGAAGACCTTCTTTGACTATGTAGAAGACTAGCTTCAACTAGCTACGACTAGCTACGACTAACTTCGGGAAAATTGGACGCCGATTATTGGAGAGTGAAGACGACCTCCTTTGATCTTCAACCTCCCTTTGACCTTAATGAAGACTATCTACGACTACCTTCGACTACCTTTGATTACCTTTGACTACCCTTGATTACCTACGAATAACATGCTGACCTACTACGACCTACTTCGACTAAACCTACGAGTAAAAAAAGTATCGTTTTTTTCCATGGCGACCTTTTTTTACTCGCGGGCATTTTTTCAACGTTAAAAAATACGCCGCGACCAAGCTGAGGCCTCCAGTTCGCGGAGACCACTCTCGAGCATGAAGGAGAGTTACAAAGATCTCCTAGGGCCTCGTGTCGACCATGCTGCGAGTATGAGTCGAGGGCAAACTCGCCAGAACTCGCGGATTAGGTCGCCCAAGTGGGACAGCCCCTTTTCAGGAGGGCTGGGGAGGCTTTCGAACGACAAGCCACAATGTCATTGTTGCAATTAAGCCGTTACATGTTGTCACTGACAGCCTGTCTAATGCAATGGGGAATTAGTGGCTTCCAATCTAATGCACCAGAGCTGAACACTCCAGTTTGTGACTTGGCACCGATATCCCATTACGTTACACTACCCACTTGACACACAAGTGAACACATTGTCAAATAGTCACTCAGTCATCTAGATGGTACTCCGAAAAGGTGCACAGTTAGTCCAGCAGGTCATAATCTTCCCGAACAAAGAACAATGTCTAGTGCAGGTGTTAGATACCAATGGGAGGTAATGATTAGCGATTCAGGAGGTTCTTGTTTCATAAGTTCATAAATGATAAGAACAGAATTAGGCCACTCGGCCCATCAAGTCTACTCCGCCATTCAATCATTGTTGATCTATCTCTCCCTCTTAACCCCATTCTCCTGCCTTCTCCCCATAACCCTTGACACCCGTAGTAATCAAAAATCTATCTATCTCTGCCTTAAAAATATCCATTGACTTGGCCTCCACAGCCTTCTGTGGTGATGAATTCCACAGATTCACCACCTTAAAGTTAGTAAAATATACAGAATGTTTTGGTGAGTCTCAGATAATATTTTTTCTTTAAATCTCTGGATTAAATCATCTTTGAGCATCTTGAAATAAACTCTGGGTTGGATGACAAAGGAATAGAACAGCACTTTAAACTCTGCGAGTGAATTAATTAAACAGTATCTGGTTAGTTAATCACTTTGTTCAAGAAGCATGTGAAAAAGTACACTACAACGGGAGAATTTAGATGTTGTTGGCAAGGGAGGGGTGGAATTGGCCTTTCATCAGTGAGTTTTGACTTTTTCTAAAGGGCAAGTGTCTGGGGATGCGGAAAGGTTCCTTTTAAGTGTACAGTACTTAGGAGCTTTCGAACCTAAATATGCCCCAAGCAAGGCTTTTATCCAGACTTTCAGCCAAGAGGCAGTCACTGAAATATTCATACGGAGTTAAGTATGCCGTGGATGTTTTCTCTCCGAACGTCCACCACAATGGATTTCACATCAAGGTCAGTGAGAAGACTTATACAGAACTTTAAAAGTTTCAGTCCCCACTGAATCCGACAAAGTAAATGAAGTGTATTTTTCTGTGGACTGCACTGGCATTTATAAAACCAGACTTATTTATTAAAATATTAATTCTCTCCGATAACACACGGGATGGCAGACATTCCTGCAACAGGGACGGCATTAGTTGCTATCATCCCCAATATAAGTTTGAGATCTTGCGTCTTTATTACTTAAGAGACATCCTGCTGAGCGTCAGTTGGCAACTCATGATGGTTCGAAATTCTCAAATCCAAATGATGAACAGTTAATGCAGGCAAAAATAAAGTCAGTTGGGGATTACGATGGACCCGATGCAACTTTAGTTTCAGTTTCAATTTTAGAGATACAGCGCGGAAACAGGCCCTTCGGCCCACCGAGTCCGCACCGACCAGCGATCCCTGCACATTAACACTATCCTACACACACACACGCACTAGGGTCAATTTTACATTTATACCGAGCCGATTAACCTGCAAACCTGTACGTCTTTGGAGTGTGGGAGGAAACCGATGATCTCGGAGAAAACGCACGCAGTCACGGGGAGAACGCACAAACTCCGTACAGACAGTTAGGGTCGAATCCGGATCTCCGGCATTGCAAGCGCTGTACGGCAGCAAATGTACCGCTGCGCCACCGTGCCGCCTGAAATGATATTTTTAAAATAAGGCAATTTCCAATAGTCAGTTTATTTTTTGACACTCATTTTGTTTCTGCTTTAAGATAGTTATGGAAACGAACATAGATTTATGTCTATCTCCATCTCATTTAGGAATCTATTGGGTAACGTCAGTCTTTAAATGTCTGTCCACACAGGAAGCGTTGTGTTTGCTCTTTGTCAGGTCACAACTTTCATCTTTTTCCGATAAGATGCCATAACGCAGGGACAGTTAGACTTTAATCTTTAGAGATACACGTGTAGATAGGTCCTTCGGCCCACCGAGCCCGCGCCAACCAGCGATCACGTCGTACACTAGCACTATCCTACGCGCTAGGGACAATTTACCATTTTTATCAAAGCCAATTAACCTACAAACCTGCATGTCTTTGAAATGTGGGAGGAAATCGTAGCACGCGGAGAAAACCCACGCGATCACGGGGAGAACGTACAAACGCCATACAGATAGCACCCGTAGGCAGGATCGACTCGGATCTCTGGCACTGTAAGGCAGCAACTCTACCGCTGCGCCACTGTGCCATCCTGATTAAGCTTCCTTTACTGCATAATAATTGTCTGTGGAATTCTCTGCCTCAGAGGACGGTGGAGGCCAGTTCTCTGGATGCTTTCAAGAGAGAGCTAGATAGGACTCTTACAGATAGCGGAGTCAGGGAATATGGGGAGAAGGTAGGAAAGGGGTACTGATTGGGGATGATCAGCCATGATCACATTGAATGGCGGTGCTGGCTCGAAGAGCTGAATGGCCTACTCCTGCACCTATTGTCCATTGTATCTATTGTATTGTATGTTGCTACTGTTTTAAATACAGCATTTCATTTTTTTATTTCCAATTTCAAACATTCAAAGTTTTTTTTTTAAACGTTCACAGGCCAATGAATTACAAATTGCATCATGTTCTGCTGCCACATCACATAACCTTGAGCCCACTCATCATTCAGTGTGAAAACGTTCTCAGTATTGTGTTAGCGTTATTCAGCATTTTGTGGTGAACTTGGATAAATTGGACCGCACAGTGGCGCAGCGGTAGTGTTGCTGCCTTACGCCGACAGAGACATAGGTCCGATCCTGACTACGGGTGCTGTCCGGGTGGAGTTTCTACGTTCTAACCGAGACGCACATTGGTTTTCAATAATAGACAATAGATAATAAACAATAGGTGCAGGAGTAGGCCATTTGGCCCTTCGAGCCAGCGCCACCATTCAATACGATCATGGCTGATCATCCACAATCAGTACCCCGGTCCTGCCTTCTCCCCATATCCCTTGACTCCGCTATCTTTAAGATCTCTCTCTTGAAAGCATCCAGAGAATCGGCCTCCACTCCCTTCTGAGGCAGAGAATTCCACAGATTCACAACTACCTGGGTGAAAAAGTTTTTCCTCATCTCCGTTCTAAATGGCTCACCCCTTATTCTTAAATTGTGACCCCTGGTTCTGGACTCCCCCAACATCAGGAACATGTTTCCTGCCTCTAGCGTGTCCAATCCCTTAATAATCTTATATGTTTCAATAAGATCCCCTCTCATCCTAATTATTGAGTATCCAGCTTCTGTTCTCCGGTTGCTCCGGTTTCATCCCACATTCCAAAAACGTGCAGGTTTGAAGTTTAATTGGCTGCAGTAAATTACCCCTAGTGTGTAGGACAGAACCAGTGTATGGTTGATCACCAGTCTCCATGGACTCGGTGCACCGAAGGCCCTTTTTCCACTCTGTATCTCTAAAAGCAAAAACTAAAACTAAATTCTGCTGCCAATATCTTATCCAACACAAGGATCTAGCTGACTGTTGAAATTGTCCAGATATTATGCCTTATCTGCAATAAGCAGGATCAATCAATCCTGTTAATTACTTCACTCAGTCATGATCATCTGGTGAAAGGTATCACCAACATTGCTGCCTAACATCTACTTAATCTCTATTAAATTAATCTCTATTAATCTCTCCTCATTAGTGCATCATTTGGGTATTGTCAGGTCCACCTGACTCCAGACCACATCACAGCCTTCGTCCCAACAGAAGCAAAGGAGCTGAAATCCAGAGCTGATAATAAAATGGGGGGCGCTGCAGTGGTGCAGCGGTAGAGTTGCTGCCTTACAGCGCCAGAGACCTGGGTTTCACACAGAGAGTGGCGAGTCTCTGGAATTCTCTGCCACACAAAGTAGTTGAGGCCAGTTCATTGGCTATAGTTAAGAAGGAGTTAGATGTGGCCCTTGTGGCTAAAGGGAATCGGGGGGTATGGAGAGAAGGCAGGTAAAGGATACTGAGTTGGATGATCAGCCATGATCATATTGAATGGCCTACTCTTGCACCTATTTTCTATGTTTCTATGATCCTGATCGATTTCTGTACAGGGTTTGTATGTTCGCCCCGACCTGCATGGGTTTCCCCGGTTTTTAGGTTAATTGGTTTCAGTGAAGTTGTAAATTGTCCCTAGTGTGTAGGATAGTGGCAGTGTATGGGGTGATTGCTGGGCGGTACGCAATCCGTGTTGTATCTCTAAAGTCTAAAGCACTCAGGGAGCACCTTCACTGGAAGAACTATAGGAGTTCAAAATGGTTGCTCATCGACAGTCAGAATTGGGCAGCGATAGCTGGCTTTGCTGGAGTCTTTTGTGACTGTAACAAGAGGGGTAGATACAGGAGAATTGGTGGATGTGGTGTATTAGGATTTCAGGCGGCTTGTGATAAGATTGGGAGTAATATACTGGTATGGATAGAACATTTATTGAAGGGCAGGAAACAGAGAGTAGGAATAAGTGGGCCTTTATCGATTTGAATGTGGGAACTAAATATTACCCCTCCAGACTTCCTTACCAAGTTAAACTGGGGAGGATAGAGTGTGTGTGGGTTATGGGGACATTGGGAATGGTGGCAGGGATGGGGGGGGGGGGGGGGTTGTAAATGTGAGATGTGAGAAAGACGCAAAGAGGCTCTAATGTGACTGGAATAAGTTGAGCAAGAAGACAAAGGTGTGGTAGATGCAGTCTAACATGGTTCATTGTGAGGTTATCCACTTTGATTCTAAATGCAGAGAGACATAATATTATCTGTACGGTGGGAAAAGAACAAAGTTACGAAACGACCCGAGCGTCTTTGTACACCCTGCTGAAACCAAGCATTCATGTAGAGTAATGACAATAGACAACAGGTGCAGGAGGAGGCCATTCGGCCCTTCGAGCCAGCACCGCCATTCAATGTGATCATGGCTGATCATCCCCAATCAGTACCCCGTTCCTGCCTTCTCCCCATATCCCCTGACTCTGCTATTTTTAAGAGCCCTATCTAGCTCTCTCTTGAAAGCATCCAGAGAACCGGCCTCCACCGCCCTCCGAGGCAGAGAATTCCACCGACTCGCCACTCTCTGTGAGAAAAAGTGTTTCCTCGTCTCCGTTCTAAATGGTTTACTCCTTATTCTTAAGGCTTACTCCTTATTCTTGACGTTGGAAGACAAATGGAAGTGGCTTTCATGGCAAGGGGATTTGAGTACTGGCGCAAGGGTGGCTTGTGTCATCTATCCAAGGACTTGGTAAGGTCCCAACTGGAGTTTTATTTGCAGTTTAGGTTAGCTTTTCTGGAAATGGATTTTCTAGTGGAGGGGTGAGTGCAGCAAAAGATTACTAGAATATGGTAACTCATCAGATTCAGATTCAATTTTAATTGTCATTGTCAGTGTACAGAACAGAGACAACGAAATGCATTTAGCATCTCCCTGGAAGAACGACATAGCAAACGACATAGCATACGACATAGCAACATAGCAACTCATGTGACTATGGGGCAGCACGGTGACGCAGCAATAGATTTGCTGCCTTAAAGCGCTAGAGACACAGGTTCGATCCTGACTACGGGTGCTTGTCTGTACCCAGTTTGTACATTCTCCGGGTGGGTTTTCTCCGGGATCTCTGGTTTCCTCCCACATTTCAAAGACGTACAAATTTGTAGGTTAATTGGCTTGGTATAAATTGTCCCTCGTGTGTGAAGGATAGGACAAGTGCGCGGGGATCAATGGTTGGCACACACTCGATGGGTGGAAGGGCCTGATTCTGCGCTCTATCTCTAAACTAAACTAGACTAAGCTATTCCTCAGATGACAGGATTGACACATGAGAGAAGATTGGATCAGTTTGGTCCACTGTCAATAAACTACAGATAGAAAAGATCTCACAGAAACCTATACAATACTGACAGGAGCCGACAGGATGCCTTCATTTGCTGAAGGGTTTGAAACCAATGGATCCTAGCCTTGGAATACGGGGTGGAACTGTGGTCGGGAGAGAGTTCTTCACCCAGAGTGGGTGGTGAGGGCTTGAAGAGGCAGACACGAGGATCAAACCCGCGGTGGGATTGGAACAGTGTGTGATCTGTGACGCGCTTTTGGTAAAATAAAATGTAGTTGTTTCTAGTGCTTGATTCCGTGTTTTTGCTGAAACTCGACGGGGGAAGCATAGAAGCGAGCAATTGTCATCTTCAGACTGAGAGACTGCACGATTTCTCTTCTCAACATGGTAGGTATCGCTACATTCCTCCTGCATTCCAGGTACTGTTCAGGAGCGGCAAGGTTACTTTATTTTCACTTGGTAAAAATTAATTATGATATTGCCCTTTTGTCTATCATTGCCGTCAAAGAGCAAGTGATGTTGAGTGTGAGACTCCACTCTGATTCCATGTCATTACCGGTGGGATTAACCTGATGGATCTCAGTAAGATCCAAGGCGTCTCTGAAAAACCACTTGTTATACCAGCCTCACAACAAACTTTAATACATAGTTCACTGAATATTAACGGTGATGAGGTTATAACCTCAGGCAATGCACACTAAGCCCACAAGAACAAAGGAACGTTTTGTGCTAGTCGTCGTTATGTCTATGTCCATCTTTGAATGGCTAAGAGTGCTTCTGAAGGCTTGTAAGATTTTAAAAGCCTCCATAAAATATATCCGAATCCAGGTCGGACCACACGGTGAGGAATATGGAAGCCAACATCTCTTTATGCTGCAGTAAAGGCTATAATTAAGAGGCAGGTGATTTACAGAACAGCAAAGTCCAGTTCTCAGGAGAATGCTGTGTACTTCTGCACCCTGAGGGCCAAACATTTAAAAACACAAGGCCTACTGCTTTATTTTGGAAATCAAAGTGATTTAAAAAAAAAAACCTTTGATGCATATTTGATCTTAGGTTTTGATCACTGATGATGTCCTCTCAGAAATTAATGTTAGCAGTCCCAATCACGATACAATACGATATGATAAAGCTTTATTTATCCCACGAGGGAAGTTGATCACCAAGTCAGTGCCAAGAGTTCCCCATTGACTTGTTGACTCCTGGTGACTAGTGTACCTGGGACATGATGGCCGGTGTCGGGCAAGTTGGGCCAAAAGGCTTGTTTCACTCTAACTCTATGACTGTTCATAACACTAGCCAGAAGGGTACAAAGCGAGTAGCACATTTTTCGATCATTTGATCTATATCTCTCCACACCACCACCTATATCTCTCGTTCCTCTTTCCCCTGACTCTCAGTCTGAAGAAGGGTCTCGACCTGAAACTTTTCTCCAGAGATGCTGCCTGATCCGCTGAATTATTCCAGCTTTTTGTGTCTGTCTAAATATGTCCTAATATATCCTTCCTTAAATAGGGGGACCAAAACTGTACTGAACACTTCGGATGTGTCTTTAACATTACCCAGTGTAATTATAACAATGCTTCTCCAATTTGCAACTCCAAAGGCAGGCAATAAAGGCCAATGTGCAAAGGATTGTTCGTATACAAAGTCAGTTTGGATCTCACAGCCACTCTACACAAACTACATTATAGTTTTGCTTAGCTTAGTTTAGCTAAGCTTAGCTGAGTTTAGTTTAGTTAAACTTTGCTTGGTTTAGTTAAGTTTATTATTGCCTCGTGTATTGAGGTACAGTGAAGGTTTTATTCACGTGATCAAGCCATCCAGAATGCGCAGATATAGGATAAAGGGTACAACATTTAGTACAAGATATACTGTTGAAGTCCGATTAAAGATAGTTCAAAGGTCTTCAGTAAGGTCGATGGGAAGTCTGGATGATTCAGTTGCCTGGTAACAGCTGGAAAGAAACTGTGGGAAAGATGCTGGAGTCAATTATTAAAGAGGTAATAATGGGGCATTTGGATAGCGGTAAAATGATTAGTCCAAGTCAACATGGATTTATGAAAGGGAAATCATGCTTGACTAATCTTCTGGAATTTTTTGAGGATGTGACAGGTAAAATGGATGAAGGGGTGCCAGTGGATGTAGTGTATCTAGACTATCAGAAAGCGTTTGGTAAGGTCCCGCACGGGAAACTGGTGACTAAAATTAGAACACATGGTATTGGGGGTAGGGTGTTGACATGGATAGAAAATTGGTTGTCAGACCGGAAGCAAAGAGTAGGAGTGAACGGGTCCTTTTCAGAATGGCAGGCAGTGGCGAGTGGAGTGCCGCAAGGCTCGGTGTTGGGGCCGTAACTGTTTACCATATATATTAATGATTTGGAAGAGGGAATTAGGAGCAACACTAGCAAGTTTGCGGATGACACAAAGCTGGGTGGCAGTGTGAACTGTGAAGAGGATGTTAGGAGGTTGCAGGGTGACCTGGACAGGTTGAGTGAGTGGGCAGATGCGTGGCAGATGCAGTATAATATAGATAAATGTGAGGTTATCCACTGGTGGCAAAAACAAGGGGGCAGATTATTATCTCAAACGGGGTTAGGTTAGGTAAGGGGGAGGTGCAGCGAGACCTGGGCATCCTTGTACACCGGTCACTGAAAGTTGGCTTACAGGTACAGCAGGCAGTGCAGAAAGCTAATGGAATGCTGGCCTTCGTAACAAGAGGATTTCAGTATAGGCGTAAAGGGGTTCTTCTGCAGTTGTATAGGGCTCTGGTGAGACCACATCTAGAGTATTGTGTACAGTTTTGGTCTCCTGATTTGAGGAAGGACATCCTTGTGATTGAGGCAGTGCAGCGTCGGTTCACGAGATTGATCCCTGGGATGGCGGGACTGTCATATGAGGAAAGATTGAAAAGTCTAGGCTTGTATTCACTGGAGTTTAGAAGGGTGAGGGGGGATCTTATAGAAACATATAAAATTATAAAAGGACTGGACAAGCTAGATGCAGGAAAAATGTTGCCAATGTTGGGTGAGTCCAGAACCAGGGGCCACAGTCTTAGAATAAAGGGGAGGTCATTTAAGACAAGGTGAGAAAAAACTTTTTCACCCAGAGAGTTGTGAATTTATGGAATTCCCTGCCACAGAGGGCAGTGGAGGCCAAGTCACTGGATAGATTTAAGAGAGAGTTAGATAGAGCTCTAGAGGCTAATGGAGTCAAGGGATATGGGGAGAAGGCAGGCACGGGTTATTGCTAGGGGATGATCAGCCATGATCTCAATGAATGGCGGTGCTGACTCGAAGGGCCGAATGGCCTCCTCCTGCACCTATTTTCTATGTTTCTATGTCCCTGAATCTGGAACTATGCATTCCCAAACTTCCGTACCTCTTGCCTGATGGGAGAGGGGAGAAGAGTAGAAACTCTCGTGATCATAGGGAGAATATGCAAATTCCACACATTTAATTAAAAACATGATGGAATATTAACAAATAATTAGGACTACTGACATAAATTAAAACAGTTTAAAAACTGAGCCAAACTAAAACGTGTCAGAACATTTTCTTCTCAAATCCTTTCAACGTAAATGTTCATGAGCTTTTCTTTTTCATTCATAAGATAACAGCGTAAATTTAGTTGGTCAGGCAGCATCTCTGGAGAAAAAGGATGGGTGATGTTTTGGGTCGGATCCATTCTTCAGACCAGAGACCCGAAACATCACCCGTTGTTTATCTCCAGCGATGCTGCCTGACCCGCTGAGTTACTGCAGCATTTTGTGTCTGTCTTCTGGATGAACCAGCATCTGCAGTTCCTTCCCACTCGGTAACTTATACTGATGTTTGCATTTCTTCCAAGTTTGATAAAGTTACCACGGTAACAACGTGATCTACCTGATATTGGCACCCTCCTGCCAATCTTCCATTGCTGAAGGTGCCCTTGCTATCATTTCATATTTATTAATGTAATTAATTTCAAACAAAATGAATGGGGACAGATTAGAGAGTGTGCTGTTGTTGGCTTATGGTAATGGAGGTTAAACAGTTATTTAATGGGAGCTTCAATTAAACTTACATCTCACACTACAAGTATTCCTTATAGTTTTATTAAAGAGGTGACCCTTGATTGTTTTACTTGGAGTAATATTATTGATGTCTATTTTGAATGAAGCGATAATGATTTTTAAATTAGTGCGAAGATGAGATCGCTTTGCATGTTCTTTGTATCTTGTAATGCACATTTTACTCGCTGTAGGACAGATATTATTTTTGTATTTATTCTGATGTGGGTTATTTTTGTAGCCTTTGCTAACCAGGTTTACATTGGGGGAGATTGGAGAAGTGTGCTTTCAACTGAGAAAGGATATACGTGTTCCTTATTATGCTGTTTAAGATTTAATTACAGATGATGAACAGAGGTAAACTTCACCCAGTGTTAATACAATGCAAACGGCTTCAGTCTGAATTTCTTCGGACCAAACAGTTTAGTTTAGATTATCGTCCTGTGTGCAATGAAAAGCTTTTGTTGCGTGCTATCCAGTCAGTAGAAAGACAATGCAGGAATACAATCGAGCCATTTATAATGTACAGATAGATACATGATAAGGGAATAACATTTAGTGCACAAGGTAAAGCCAGCAAAGTTCGATCAAGGATAGTCCGAGGGCCACCAATGAGGTAGATAGTTCAGCACTGCTCTCTGGTTGTGGTAGGATGGTTCAGTTGCCTGATAACAGCTGGGAAGAAACTGTCCCTGAATTTGGAGGCATGCATTTTCACACTTCTACTGTAATGAAAGGGGGAAGAGGGAGTGGCCAGGGTGCAACTCATCTTTGATTAGGGCGCGGTCTTCTATGGAGCAGTTCCCAAACCAATCTGTGATGATAAAAATAAAAAATGCTTTCTATGGGGCATCTGTAGAAGTTGATGAGAGCTGCGGGGGATAGTATTCTATGTTGAGAAAGGGTGATGTGTTGATGCAACTCATATAGCAGCTGCCTCTCGGTGCCCGAGACCTGGGTTCAATCCTGACTTCAGATGCTATCTGTTGGGAGTTTGCACATTCTCCCTGTGATCGCATGGGATCCTTTCAAGTGATCTAACTTTCTCCCACTCCTTAAGGACATGCAGTGCGGGTAGGTTGCCCCAAATGTGTAGGTGAAGGGGGTAGAATCTGAGAGAGCTGATAACTATGTTGGACCATTTCAAGACTAGTGTTTAAAAAAAGGACAAAGTGCTGGAGCAACTCAACAGGTCAGGTAGCATCTCTGGAGAACATGGGTAGGTGGCATTTCTGGTCGGGACCCTTCCTCTAACTGGATTAGTGCAGACGGGTGATTAAAAGCTGGTACAGGTCCCAAGAGCTCAAGGCCTGTTTCTGTACTGTATCTGATTTGTATTCAGACTTTCGTGTCTAGATATTCATTTTGAAGGCATTGGTTATGTTTCTCATTAATGGTATCTTTTTAATATTTGATTTAGCAGTTATGTTACCAGCACTTAAAAAAGTTCCCTCAAGTTTTCCAGCAATTTATCCGTATATAATTTTTGTAGAACTTCATATCTCTTCATAATTCATAGTTTCTCTTTGCAACACTTAATGTTATATAATCACTCGATTATCTTACTGAACTAAGAGGACAGAAACCCCCCCCCCCCCCCCCCCCCATAAAGTGCTGGAGTAATTCAACGGGTCAGGCAGCATCTCTGGAGGATATGGAGAGGTGACGTGCCTGCATATTGTGAACTCCCACTTTGCAGACTTTATAACAGAAACTCACAAGAAAACCACATGAGAACGGAATTAAAGACCGAAAATGGAGACGCAAGGAACTGCAGGTGCTGAAATATTGAACAAAACACAAAGTGCTGGAGTAACTCAGCGGGTAAGGCAGCATCTGTGGAGGGACCCAACCCTAAACATCACCCATCCAATACCATCAATGGTGCTGCCTGGCCCATTGAGCTACTCCCAAAACTTTGAGCTTTCCGAAGGACAGAATCTACTGGAAATAGTCAGCAGGTTATTTAGCCTCCATGGAGAGAGAAATGGACAATGTTCCTGAACAATATCCCTTCATTATCTACTGCTACGTGTTAGTTGGACATTCATTGCAGAATCTGTGTGTAAAGGTAAATAACTTAATGTGTAAAATAAGAACAAAATATATATTGTTCTTGTTCAAAATGATTGATTAGTGATTCCTATCCACAGATGCATGTTAATTCAGTGCACGCACACACACACGCACGCACACACAGATATATAAATGTACGGCACTGTGGTGCAGCAGTAGAGTTTTTTTTATTTTTTATTTTATTAGAAGTTAATACAGCACAAAACAGTACAGTGGAACCTAATTTTAGGTGCCAACTATGTAATACCGTAATCCATTCTATGTACAACCTCTAGTTTTATGTCATGAGAAGGAAGTAAGCAAGACAAGAAAAAGAAAACAATAGAAAGAGGAAAAAGTGGAAAAATAGATGGTAGAGAGTAGAAAAACGTGAAGTGTGTATATAAAAAATAAAAAAGGAAGAGAGAAAGTGGAAAGTAGAAATAGAAGAGAAGGCCCCTTAAAAGAGAATTTTTCAAATCTGTATTCGGAGATGTAGATCTATCCGCGTCATGAACTGAAATCAGCAATCTTTACGGTACCGCTGCATCACATGATTCCAAAAAGTCGATGAAAGGAGACCAACTCCTTAAGAATTGGTCATATTTATCGATGCAGCAATAGAGTTGCTGCCTTACAGCAAATGTTGCGCCGGAGACCCGGGTTCGATCCCGACTACGGGCGCTGTCTGTATGGAGTTTATACGTTCTCCCCGTGACCTGCATGGGTTTTCTCATGAGATCTTCGGTTTCCTCCCACACTCCAAAGACGTACAGGAAAGTAGATTAAATGGCTCGGTAAATGTTAAAATTGTCCCTAGTGGATATAGGATAGTGTTAATATGCGGGGATCGCTGGTCGGCGCGGACCCGGTGGGCCGAAAGGGCCTATTTCCATGCTGTATCTCAAAACTAAACTAAATTTATATATATATATATGTATATCTCTAGTTATATTTATGAAGTTAGTCACTTAGTTATATGTGTGTGTGTGTGTGTATATATATATATATATGTATATATGTGTATATATATATGTATCTATCTATCTATCTATCTATCTATCTATCTATCTATCTGTATATAGTTATATTTCTACAAATATATGCACACATCAATCAGGTGTTATGGGGAGAAGGCAGGAGAATGGGGTTGAGAGGGAGAGATTGATCAGCCATGATTGAATGGCGGAGTAGACTTGATGGGCTGAATGGCTTAATTCTTCTCCTATAACTTATGAACTGATGAACCAGACATGATCAGATGTGCCCTTCCTCGGGTGATATTCTGCTTGGGTGACAATGATTCGAGGCTTAGTCAAAGAGGTCAGTGGCACGATCCGAACTAATGCCTTAATTTCAAGAAGAGTTTTTCAACCAAACGTAACAACTGGCCTTTTTCTAATGGAATTCTGGATAATCTTGTCCATGAAATAGCTTCTAAAACTACCCAATAGATTAACAGGAATCTTAACTTCAAAGTAATCGAGACTGATCCTTTGAAACTATTCTGTGAGACATAACACAATTTGTATAATCTTCCCTTCCCTTTGTTAGTCTTCTATTTCCTCATTCACGAGAGGCCTTTTGAGCTGTCTCATATCTACCACTTCCTTTCATGACTTTTCTTGTTAATTTATTTCACATGTCTGCTATCCTTTGTATTAAATAATTCCAATGAAATGTCCTATTTATTTCCTACTTTTAAAAAAAAAATTACAAGCTCTAGTTCTTTTTGGTATCTGTAATCAAGTAAAAAATATTCACTGCATCACTATCAATTCCTAATATTATTATTTTGAAAACCTTTTTAATAAAATAACCTTAATTTTTTTTCAACCTCAATCTTATCTTTGGACTCTTTGAAGCTTGCCGAGCTCCTCAGCCATGTTTGGTTTCAGAATTCTTTCCTTCGTTCTTCGTAAAAGAAACAAAGTCATACATATCTAATGCACCAAAGGGAAAGTAACACAATCTCCTCCATTTTTCTCATCAGATGGCTCGACGTAGCAGTCGGAAAACCATGGTGAGGGCGAGAAGGCCTTGGAGAGGGTGCAGTGGAGATTTACCAGGGTGTTGCCTGACACGGACCATTCCAGTTATGAGGAGCGGCACGGTGGCACGGCGGTAAAGCTGTTGCCTTACAACGCTGGACACCCACGTTCGACCCTGCCCACGTTCGATGTGCTGCCTGCACAGAGTTTGCACGTTCTCCCTGTGACTGCGTGGGTTTTCCCCGGGTGCTCCGGTTTCCTCCCACACTCCAAAGACGTACAGGTTTGAAGGTTCACAAAAAAGCTGGAGAAACTCAGCGGGTGCAGCAGCATCTATGGAGCGAAGGAAATAGACAACGTTTCGGGCCAAAACCCTTCTTCAGAAGGTTAATTGGTTTTGGTTAAAATTGTAAATTGTCCCCAGTGTGCAGGATAGCGCTAGTGTACGGGGTGATCGCTGGCTGTCGGGGACTTGGTGGGCCGAAGAGTCTGTTTCCACACTAAAGTCGAGTGGTAGTTATTCATACCGGGTACCAAAGAAAATTGCCATCTTCCTTAGAGGGTCCTCCCCCAGCCTCTCCTCTTCCACCAGCCACATATTTAACAGTCTGAAGAAGGGTCTCGACCCGAAGCGTCACCGATTCCTATTCTCCAGAGATGCTGCCTGACCAGCTGAATTACCCCAGCTTTATGTGGCCATGTTGACATGCGTCCCTTCCTATTTTTAGATAATTTATGTATGTTAATACTATTTGAATAAGTCCCGTTGGAATCACGATCTCCCTTTCATACACTTATTAGGCAGCAATGTCAGCCTCCCTGCTGTAATCATTTCACCTCAAGTGTGCTGTAGAATTGATGTGTTTCAATATCTCACAGCTGCAGGCACTTGGCCACACAGCTGTGACCTTGGGAGCAAGGCAAGGCCTTACAGGGGCACACACACAACACAAGCAGCCCGTGGTTCCAACTACTGGAGACTGGTGCTTATTCAAGAAGGCTGGTGCAATGGTGAGGGAGGGATGGAGGGAAGGGAGGGAGGGGAGGGGAGGGGAGGGGGGGTAAGATTTTCATGGCAAGTTAGCAGGGAACATTTTGCCTCACATCGCCAGATACCCCGGTTCGATCCTGGCTTCAGCTGCTAACTGTGTGGAGTTTGCATGTTCTTCCTGTGACCACGTTTGGTTTCCATCAGATACTTTGGTTTCATTCAATGTCTCCAAGACCTGCGGGTTTGTAGTGGGATTACGTGGAACTAGTGTGAATATATGACTGATAGTCAGCATGGACTTGGTGGGCAGAAAGGCCCGTCTCCATGCTGAGTCTTTCAATCAATCAGTTAAGGGGCTGTCCCACTGTACGAGCTAATTCAAGAGTTCTCCCGAGTTTCCCCTGATTCAAACTCGGAGACTTACGGTAATAGCCGCTCATAGGTACTCGGGGCTCTCGTGGACATTTTTCACCATGTTGGAAAAATCTTCACGAACTCGTTTCCCAAGTACCTGCCATTAGCGTTATGAGACACTCAGAGACTTCACGAGCTCCGACGTACCCGCTACGTACATTCTACGTGATTACCACTAGTTTGATTTTATTTTTTAAACTCAGGAGAGCTCTTGAATTAGCTTGTACAGTGGGACAGGCCCTTAACCTGCAGGAAAGCATGTTCTTTCTGCTGTGATGCCATGGAGTGTTTCCTGGACTGTCGCTAGAGATTGCCAGGGAGATTTTTGTAAGGTGATTGCAGAACAGCAGAAGTTGCAATACCACAACCTTGTTAGATGTGTGAAGGTAAGTCCCAAGTGTGTAACACTTCTGCATAGCAGTCACAGTCCTTGGATTCAGCTCCATTCACACTCTGCACCTTCCAACAGACTGTCTATACCAATTCACTCACTCACACTCACACTCACACTCACACTCAACCCTTCTTTTTTGTAAAAGGTAGACACAAAGTGCTCGAGTAACTCGGTCTACCTGACCCACTGAGTTACTCCAGCATTGTGTGTCTACTATCGATTTAAACCAGCATCTACAGTTCTTTCCTACCCTTCATTTTCGCATCTCACCTATTCTCTCTATCTCTCTCTATATCTCTCTCTCTCTCTCTCTCACCTTCCTCCACTCCGAAGTTCAACTCTCTCACAATGGTAGACCAGCAGTCAGTTGCTGTTGAATCGATCCTTGTGCTAGGAAATCTGACGACTGAATCATCCTACCACAACCAGAGAGCAGCGCTGAACTACTATCTACCTCGTTGGTGACCCTTGGACTATCCTTGATCGGACATTGCTGGCTTTACTTTGCACTAAACGTTATTTGCTGATCATGTATCTGTACACCGTAAATGGCTGGATTGTAATCATGTATTGAAAGGTAAATCATGTCTGACGAATCTTATAGAATTTTTCGAGGATGTAACTAGTAGAGTGGATAAGGGAGAACCAGTGGATGTGTTATATCTGGACTATCAGAAGGCATTCGACAAGGTCCCACATAAGAGATTAGTATACAAACTTAAAGCACACGGTTTTGGGGGTTCAGTATTAATGCGGATAGAGAACTGGTTGGCAGACAGGAAGCAAAGAGTAGGAGTGAACGGGTCCTTTTCACAATGGCAGGCAGTGACTAGTGGGGTACCGCAAGGCTCAGTTCTGGGACCCCAGCTATTTACGATATATATTAATGATTTGGACGAGGGAATTGAATGCAACATCTCCATGTTTGCGGATGACACGAAGCTGGGGGGCAGTGTTAGCTGTGAGGAGGATGCTAGGAGGCTGCAAGGTGACTTGGATAGGCTGGGTGAGCGGGCAAATGCATGGCAGATGCAGTATAATGTGGATAAATGTGAGGTTATCCACTTTGGTGGCAAAAACAGGAAAGTAGATTATTATCTGAATGGTGGCCGATTAGGAAAGGGGGAGATGCAACGAGACCTGGGTGTCATGGTACACCAGTCATTAAAAGTAGGCATGCAGGTGCAGCAGGCAGTGAAGAAGGCGAATGGTATGTTAGCATTCATAGCAAAAGGATTTGAGTATAGGAGCAGGGAGGTTCTACTGCAGTTGTACAGGGTCTTGGTGAGACCACACCTGGAGTATTGCATACAGTTTTGGTCTTCTAACCCGAGGTAAGACATTCTTGCCATAGAGGGAGTACAGAGAAGGTTCCCCAGGCTGATTCCTGGGATGTCAGGACTTCCATATGAAGAAAGACTGGATAGACTCGGTTTGTACTCGCTAGAATTTAGAAGATTGAGGGGGGATCTTGTAGAAACTTACAAAATTCTTAAGGGGTTGCACAGGCTAGATGCAGGAAGATTGTTCCCGATGTTGGGGAAGTCCAGAACAAAGGGTCAAAGTTTAAGGATAAGGGGGAAATCTTTTAGGACCGAGATGAGGAAAACTTTTTTCACACAGAAAGTGGTGATTCTCTGGAATTCTCTGCCGCAGAGGGTAGTTGAGGCCAGTTCATTGGCTATATTTAAGAGGGAGTTAGATGTGGCCCTTGTGGCTAAGGGGATCAGAGGGTATGGAGAGAAGGCAGGAACAGGATACTGAGTTGGATGATCAGCCATGATCATATTGAATGGCGGTGTAGGCTCGAAGGGCCGAATGGCCTACTCCTGCACCTATTTCCTATGTTTCTATGTTGTGTCTTTCTGCTGACTGGATAGCACGCAACAAAAGCATTTCACTGTACATAGAAACATAGAAACATAGAAATTAGGTGCAGGAGTAGGCCATTCGGCCCTTCGAGCCTGCACCGCCATTCAATATGATCATGGCTGATCATCCAACTCAGTATCCCATACCTGCCTTCTCTCCATACCCCCTGATCCCCTTAGCCACAAGGGCCACATCTAACTCCCTCTTAAATATAGCCAATGAACTGGCCTCAACTACCCTCTGTGGCAGAGAGTTCCAGAGATTCACCACTCATGACACATGACAATAAACTAAACCAAACTAAATTAAGTTGAGAGTAATGATGACATTAGTTTAGTTTAGTTTTTCAATGCACTGAGTCCAATTTCTTAGGCACTGTGATGTGATTGGCATAGAATTGTGACAGGCCACTCGGCCCCACAATGTCGATACCGAACATGATGCCAAGTTAAACTAATCGCATTTGGCCTGCACTTGATCCATATTTCTCTACACTTGATATGATTGTGCATAATGTATAGCAGGATTGTCACTGCACTCTATTCCAAAAAATAGTTTCACTGGGTAGGATGGAACTGCAGATGCTGGTTTATACCGAAGATGGACACAAGATGCTGGTATAACTCAGTGGGTTTGGGAGCATCTCTGGAGATATTTCACTGTATTCAGGTACACTTGAGTACCTTTCAAATGCCCCTGATGCATCTGCCTCCACCACCACCTCTGGCAGTGTGTTCCAGGCACGCATCACCGTCTGCCAAATTTACATGATACAGATGAAAATATACGAGTACCGTGGAGTGGCCATGTCAAATATAATGGGATCCACATAAACAATACAGCAAAATATTCCATATGCATTTTGATATATTACCATAAACTTCCTGCTGCTAATATTAAAGGTCTGGATAATAGAATTTCCCGCAAAAAAATTATCATGTTGCGTAATTTCATCCCATGGGGGAAACCTCAAGTGACTGACACCACACAATAAACCCAGGTCAAAATGCAAATTGCAAGAATGAAATTTTCAAAAGGACATTGCCTCCCATCTGATTTGTCTACTGCTCCCCAATTTCATAAGTTCAAGTCTACTGCTCCATTCAATCATGGCTGATCTGTCTTTCCTTCTCAACCCCATACTCCAGCCTTCTCCCCATAACCCCTGACACTGGCACGGTGGCACAGCGGTAGAGTTGCTGCCTTACAGCGAATGCAGCTCCGGAGACCCGGGTTCGATCCCGACTATGGGCGCTGTCTGTACGGAGTTTGTACGTTCTCCCCGTGACCTGCGTGGGTTTTCTCCGAGATCTTCGGTTTCCTCCGACACCCCAAAGATATGTGGGTAAATATTGGCTTGGTAAATGTAAAAAAATTGGCCCAAGTGCGTGTCGGGTAGTGTCAATATGTGGGGATCGCTGGTCGGCGCGGACCCGGTGGGCTGAAGGGCCTGTTTCCGTGCTGCATTTCTAAACTAAACGAATCAAGAATCTGTCAATCTCCACCTTAAAAGTACTCAATGACTTGGCCTCCACAGCCTTCTGTGACAATGAATTCCACAGATTCACCACCGTCCGACTAAATAAATTCCTCCTCAGCTCCTTTCCAATGGCAAGTCCTTTTATTCTTAGGCTGTGCCTTCTGGTCCAAGATTCCCCAACTTCCCAGGGATAGTCATCAAATTACCAATCCAAAATGGAAAGCAACTAAACATTAGTCCTTGTGTGCCACGCAAGAAAAGGCATGGAATAATTCAATTATATCGCCAATGTTTTTGAAAACAAGGGCAGACTATAAACAAAACTGAATTTTATTTGTTGCCATTCACAACATTGTGGTGAAGCATGCAGCTGTTTAAATGCAGAGTGGAAGAAAGGAAGAAATACAATTCTGGCTTTAATAAACAGGGTGAGCTCACTAATGCTCTCGCCCCAGGGGGCCTGTGCATTTACATAAAGTGTGGGTTGGAGATAGGGCTCCAGCATTAAGTGCCTCCATCCTGGCCTCTCTTTGTAGGTAGATCCCTATAGGGATGATGGTACCAGTGAGCATCCCCTGGTGTGTGGGTTGCAACCGCTTGTTTAATTTAGTTCGGTGATATCATTGGTAATTAAATCACATACTAATTAATCACAGGAAAGCAGCTTCCCACATCGAACAGAGGATCACTAATTTGAAAACAAAAACAGTTCTCTGTTTAACATATTGGAGCATTTTGAGATGCGGGTTCTCACGGAAAGACTCCGCTGGACAACAATACGCCAACTCGCCCTTTAAACACAGTGGGTCCGAATCTGCAACGCGGGCCGCGATCGCGCCCTGAGTCATAGAGTCATACAGGATAGTACAATAGACAATAGGTGCAGGAGTAGGCCATTCGGCCCTACGAGCCAGCACCACCATTCAATGTGATCATGAGGACATGACTTCAGAATTAAGGGACAGAAGTTTAGGGGTAATATGAGGGGGAACTTCTTTACTCAGAGAGTGGTAGCGGTGTGGAATGAGCTTCCAGTGGAAGTGGTGGAGGCAGGTTCGTTGGTATCATTTAAAAATAAATTGGATAGGCATATGGATGAGAAGGGAATGGAGGGTTATGGTATGAGTGCAGGCAGGTGGGACTAAGGGAAAAAAAGTTGTTCGGCACGGGCTTGTAGGGCCGAGATGGCCTGTTTCCGTGCTGTAATTGTTATATGGTTATATGGCTGATCATCCCCAATCAGTACCCCGTTCCTGCCTTCTCCACATATCCCCTGACTCCACTATCTTTAAGAGCCCAATCTAGCTCTCTCTTGAAAGTATCCAGAGAACCTGCCTCCACCGCCCTCTGAGGCAAAGAATTCCACAGACTCACCACTCCCTGTGAGAAAATGTGTTTCCTCGTCTCCGTTCTAAATGGCTTACCCCTTATTCTTAAACTGTGGCCCCTGGTTCTGGACTCCCCCAACATCGGGAACATGCTTTCTGCCTCTTGCGTGTCCAAACCCTTAATAATCTTATATATTGTTATCTTATCTTAATAATATTTAATAAGAAACCCTTTCATCCTTCTAAGCGCCAGTGTATACAAGCCCTCCAGAGTATACAAGGAAACAGGCCATATGGTCTGGATGGAGTGGATGTGGGGAGGGTGTTTCCACTAGAGGGAGAATCTAGGACCAGAGGTTGTAGCCTCAGAATGAAAGGACGTTCCTTGAGGAAGGAGATGAGGAAGAATTTCTTTATACAGAGGGCGGTGAATCTGTGGAATTCTTTGCTGCAGAAGGCTGCGGAGGCCAAGTCATTGGATATGTTTAAGGCAGAGATAGATAGATTCTTGATTCGTACGGGTGTCAGGGGTTATGGGGAGAAGGCAGGAGATTGGGGTTAGGAGGGGGAGATAGATGAACTATGATTGAATGGCAATGTAGACTTGATGGGCCGAATGGCTTAATTCTTCTCCTAACACCTTTGGCAACATAATATGTAAACATAGTACACTGTAAACAACATAATAATCTAGAAGAAAAGTTTAGTGTGTGTATATTTGCACATACTCACACATACACACGCACACATACGTACACATAGAAAACAAACAGTAATAGTGTAATAATAACAATAATAGTCCATGTAGTTCAGAGCTTAATGAAAGTTATAGAGTTTAATATCCTGATGGCTGTAGGAACGTCTAGTGGGAGAGTCTAGGACAAGAGGTCGTAGTCTCAGTATTTAAGGACATTCCAGTTTGCCGCTGACTGGTTAGCATTCAACAAAAGTTTTTCACTGTACCTCGGTACATGTGACAATAAACTAAACTAACTAATCAGGCGCTGTCTGGGTGAACTTTGCATGTTCTCCCTGTGATTGTGTTGGTTCCCACTGGGTGATCCGGACTCCTCCCATGTTCCAAAGACGTGCGGTTTTTCTTGATAACCACACGATTTCTCTGTAAGTGTCCCGTGCAGAGTGGGATTCAGATGCAAAAGCAGGATTACACGGAGCTGATGTGGGCAGATGATTGATTTTTCGGCATGGACTCGGTGGGCTGAAGGGCCTGTTTCCAAGCTCCATCTTACAATCAGTCACTCAATCTTCGATGAAAAAGAAACCGCAGTGCAAACACCAAATGTAGACTGGAATGAAAGAATGGAAAAAGTGCCAGTGAATTGCTGCTTCAACTGGAAAGACTGTTTGTGTCCCTGGAGGGTGGGAAGAGAAAAGGTGAAAAGAGAGGTGTTGGGTTTGTTGTGGTTTTCATCTGAAAGTGCCATAAAATAGGGAAGGTTCCAAGTGGATGGAAGACCCGACCAAAGAGCCGGGAATGAAATGATCCCATTGAAATCCTGATTGAGGGAGAGAGTAGAATCCATGTCTAATTCTGCAGTCACCTAGTGGATGTAATAATCACAGGATAGAAACATAGAAAATAGGTGCAGGAGGAGGCCATTCGGACCTTCGAGCCAGCACCGCCATTCATTGTGATCATGGCTGATCGTCACCAATCAATAACCCGTGCCTGCCTTCTCCCCATATTCCTTGACTCCACTAGCCCCTAGAGCTCTATCTAACTCTCTCTTAAATCCATCCAGTTACTTGGCCTCCACTGCACTCTGTGGCAGGGAATTCCACAAATTCACCACTCTCTGGGTGAAAACGTTTTTTCTCACCTCGGTCTTAAATGGCTTCCCCTTTATTCTAAGACAGTGGCCCCTGGTTCTGGACTCGCCCAACATTGGGACCATTTTTCCTGTACCTTGCTTGTCCAGTCCTTTTATAATTTGAAATGTTTCTATAAGATTGCCCCTCATCCTTCTGAACTCCAATGAATACAAGCCTAGTCTTTTCAATCTTTTCTCATATGACAGCAGTCTCACCCCCCTCTCCCCCTAGACAGAGCAATGATACAAGTCCATTGATCCCAACTTTCCACCTCAGCAGCCTTCACATTCATCACATTATTACTTACAATTTCCACTAGATTCGGTAGTTCATCATTTCCCAAGTCATAGGACCAGAAACAGGCCATTCGGCCCATCGAGCCTAATCCGTCATTCAATCGTGGCTAATCTATTTGCTGATGTGATGCTGAGGCTTCACAAGGCACTGTTCAGACTGCATTTGGAATATTATGAGCAGTTTTGGCCCCGATATCTGAGGAAGGATGCGCTGGCATTGGAGACGGCCCAGAGGAGGTTTACGAGAATAATCCCAGGAATGATTGGGTTAACATATGATGAGCGTTTGATTTCTCTCGGCCTCTATTCACTGGAGTCTAGAAAGATGAGGGGACACATTGAAACGTAACGAATAGTGAAAGGCTTGGATAGAGTGGATGTGGAGAGGATGTTTCCACTAGTGGGAGAGTCTCAAACCATAGGGCATACCTTTTAGAAAGGAGATGAGGGGGAATTCATTTAGCAGAGGGTGGTGAATCTGTAGAATTCATTACCCCAAAAGGCTGTGGAGGCCAAGTCTTTGGGAATTCAGGGGTTATAGGGAGAAGGCAGGAGAATGGGGTTTGGAGGGAAAAATAGATCAGCCACGATTGAATGACGGATTAGGCTCGATGGGTCGAATGGCCTGTTTCTGGTCCTATGACTTGTGAAATGATGAACTACCGAAACTAATGGAAATTGCAAGTAATAATGCGATGAATGTGAAGGCTGCTGTGGTGGAATGTTGGGAGCAATGGACTTGTATCATTGCTCTGTCTAGGGGGAGAGGGGGTGAGACTGCTAGTGTAGGAAGTGGATCTGTTGTGGGCTAGAGATTTGCCCACTGTGTTAGGGGGAAGGTCAGAGTCAGAGCCATCCATGGGGAGAGACTCAACAGTGTAGCAATTACAACAGACACAGAGATACTGGAATGGAATCCTTACAGCAGTCTGGGAGAATGGGAGAAATTGGAGAAACCAAATGCAGATTAAGAACATGGAACAGTTTAGCACAAGAACAGGCCTTTTATGAGGTGTTGTTCCTCAAATTTGCATGTGGCCTCACTGAGGCAATGGAAGAGGCCCAGGAAAGAAAGGTTGATATGGGTAGAAAAGAACTGCAGATGCTGGTTTATACAGAAGATAGACACAAAGTACTGGAGTAACTCAGTGGGTCAGGCAGCAGCTCTGGAGAATAAGGATGGGTGATGTTTCAGGTCGGAGCCCTTCTTAGATTAGTTTAGTTTATTGTCACGTGTATTGAGATACAATTAAATGCTTTTGTTGTGCGCTAACCAGTCAGTGGAAGGACCATACATGATTACAATCGAACATCCACAGTGTACAGATACGTGATGAATGGAATAACGTTTAGTGCAGGATGATCTGAGAGGAGAAGGGCCTGTCCCACTTGCGTGACCTTTACAGGCGACTGCCGGCACCCGTGATAAGCTGTATGGTCGTGAGTGGTCTCCCATGGTCATGAGAGGTCATCCGCGACATGTCGCCAGGGGTCGCCAGAATGGTCGTGAGAGGTCTCCAAAGAGCCGTAGCGTCTTTCTGGTCGCCGCTGAATTTTCAACATGTTGAATATTTCGACTACCTATGACGAGTGCCGGCAGTCGCCTGTAAAGGTTGCGTCAGTGGGACAGGCCCTTAAGAAGAGCTAAATTAGGAAGTCTGAAGAAGGGTCTCGACCCGAAACGTCACCCGCTCCTTCAATCCAGAGATGCTGCCTGTCCCGGTGAGTTACTCCAGCATTTTGTGTCTATCTTTAAGAAGAGCATAGTTACATGGGAACGTGAGAAGAACTGTCGAAGTCCATATAACCATATAACCATATAACAATTACAGCACGGAAACAGGCCATCTCGGCCCTACAAGTCCATGCAGAACAACTTTTTTCCCTTAGTCCCACCTGCCTGCACTCATACCATAACCCTCCATTCCCTTCTCATCCATATGCCTATCCAATTTATTTTTAAATGATACCAACGAACCTGCCGCCACCACTTCCACTGGAAGCTCATTCCACACCTCTACCACTCTCTGAGTAAAGAAGTTCCCCCTCATATTACCCCTAAACTTCTGTCCCTTAATTCTGAAGTCATGTCTTCTTGTTTGAATCTTCCCTATTCTCAAAGGGAAAAGCTTGTCCACATCAACTCTGTCTATCCCTCTCATCATTTTAAAGACCTCTATCAAGTCCCCCCTTAACCTTCTGCTCTCCAGAGAATAAAGTCAGTGCGGGGATGGGGAGGGCTGTTGAAGTGCTTAGCAACTGGGAGATCCAGCGGGCCTTGGCGGGACAAAATGGTCGCCTGTGGTCTTCCCTCCTCATGGAACAGGCTGAACTCCGCTCCAGAGGAGGATCACAGCATTCCTTTACCCCATCCTGGTGGCACTCGCCGCTCCATTTAAGCACCGCATTTCAAGGCCTCCTCTGAGCGTTAATTTGATCGACATTATGCAGCTTCACAGGGAGCCAATTATAAACTGGACGTTGGGCTTGGATTAATGTCCTCCTGTGCATGCTCCATGAAACCTACGAAGAAGCGGGCGATGAAAAGAGCGTTGCAAAGTGCCGGTCGCACTTCAAAGATCGATTTAATGTTCAAAATCGATTGCACGGCTCTTCAAAAAAAAAAAAAAAAAAATGCGCCCTTTACAAGCGAAGCTCTAGCCCACAGCTTCTCAGCAAGAAAACCTTTGTTGGACGGAGTTTCATTGTGAACGTCAATGGGATAATTTTTTTTTTTTTCAAATGAACCAAACCAAACAAAAATACAGAGCTCCTGAGAAAGTGAAAGGAACCTTGTGGCAACCACAAACTAATTGCTAGTGAAGGAAATTGTAACTGTTACAAATTTTTAATATCAGAGGCAAATTTGATTGTAACTGGTGCCAATTCCCTGTACTGTCTGCAAACTATTCATTACCGTTTTGGCAAAGGTTTTCATGCTTCTGTTGTAGTTCTGCCACACTCCGCAATGATGTGTCATCCCGTTGTCAGGGGGCCAAGTAGCAACTCTCCCGCTGAGTAAGCTCTCTGTGTATTTTAACTGGACCCTTTAGAAACATGGAAACGTAGAAAATAGGTGCAGGAGTAGGCCACTCGGCCCTGCGAGCCAGCACCGCCATTCAGTACGATAATGGCTGATCGTCCAAAATCAGTACCCCTTTCCTGCCTTCTCCCCCATATCCCCTGATCCCGTTAGCCCAAAGAGCTGTAACGAACTCTCTCTTGAAAACATCCAGTGAATTGGCCTCCACTGCCTTCTGTGGCAGAGAATTCCACAGATTCACAACTTTCCGGGTGAAAAGGTTTTTCCACATCTCAGTCATTAACGACCAACCCCTTAGTCTTGAACTGTGAGCTCTGGTTCTAGACTTCCCCCAACATCGGGAACATTTTTCCCGCATCTAGCCTGCCCTTGAGAATTGTATATGTTTCTATAAGAACTCATCTCATCCTACTAAATTCCAGTGAATATACTGTAAGCCCAGTTGACCAGTCGATTAACTGAAAACATTTTTTTTTCTCTCCCTGACACGGGCACTCACCGAGCTACAAGCCAAAATTGTTGGTCTTTGATCAACTAAGATTTTGGGCAGTAGGAATGGTTGGCATTGACTTGGGTGTCACTGCGGTAGGTTATTGTGAGCATTTCCCCACTCATTTGCCGGGTGGTGTCTTTGCAATGTTGTTCCCGGCAGGGGAGGAAAACATCAATGGTTTTAACTTTGTGTTCTTGTCCTCATGTTTTTCCCCTTGTGCTTAGGAATATTGTAAACTACAGAAGTGTGGAAGCCGCTCACACATGGAGCCAGAAGGTTCGATGTGCTGGACATTGTATGGGGTTAGTTCCACTCCAAATGGGTGAATTATGAGTGGTAGCTCATAATTGTAGTTGTTGCGTTGTTGACATAAGCGTAAATAAACTATTTCCGTCATGTCGGCAAAATGTTCTCTAGTAAACATAGAAACAATGAAAATAGGTGCAGGAGTAGGCCATTCAGCCCTTCAAGCCAGCACCGCCATTCTGCCTTTCCCCCCATATCCCTTGATTCCCATAGCCCAAAGAGCTATATCGAACTCTCTCTTGAAAACATCCAGTGAATTGGCCTCCACTTCCTTCTGTGGCAGAGAATTCCACAGATTCACAACTTTATGGCTGAAAAGGTTTTTGCTCATCTCAGTCCCTTTATTCTTAAACTGTGACCCCTGGTTCTGGACTCCCCCAACTTTGTCAGCGGGAACGTTTTTCCTGCATCTAGCCTGTCCAATCTCTTAAGAATTTTGGATGTTTCTATTAGATTCTATAGTAACATTCAGCAATACCATCAACGGGAAAAACCACCATCAGAGAAAGGAAAAATAAATCAGTTCCACGCATCAATACAATGGCTACAATTGGGAGAGTGAGTGAGAGAGTGGGTGGGAGAGAGAGGGGGAGGAGAGAGGGAGTGGGAAGAGAAAGTGGGAGAGAGTGGGAGAGTGGGAAAGAGAGTGGGGAGAGAATGGGAGAGAGAGAGTGGGAGAGAGAGAATTAGATTAGAATTTAGAATTAGATTCCTTTATTGTCATTCAGACCATTCGGTTTGAACGAAATTATGTTGCCTGCAGTCATACACAGAACCAATAAAAACAAAAGATACAATAAACACAAATTAAACATCCACCACTGAGTTCACCAAGCACATCCTCACTGTGATGGAGGCAAAGTCTTAGTCTCCGTCTCTTCCCTCCTTGTTCTCCCTCTGCGCTGAGGCGATTGATCCAGGCCGGAGATGCCGCCCTCCAGTCCAGCGGACCTCCGTGGTGATGTCGCCGCCATTGAAAGCCGGAACGCCGTCTCCGCTCCGAGACGGCCCGCCACAGCATCAGCTCCAGGCCGCCGCCCCAGCTCCGGGTCCCGCAGTCTCAGCTCTGAGCCCCGCTGCATCAACTCCAGGCCGCTGCTGAAAGCCAGAAAGCCGCACCAGTAAGTCGGGCCACCGCTGCATCAGCCCCGAAGACGGCCAGCCTCTCGTTGGTAAGTCCTGGCTGGCTCTGCCTCCGGAGCCTCGGGATCGGTCGCAGGCTGGAGGCTGGCAGCTCCGCCATTAGGTCTCAGCGCAGATGGAGGCAGAGAAGGGGGATACGACACTTGTGAGAGAATGAAAATGAGAGTGATTGTCAAAGTGTGAGGGTGTGAAAGAGTGTGATAGTGAAATAGGGTGTGAGTGTGAGTTTCTATGTGAATGTGACTTTGTGCATTCCTCTGGTATGTTCATTCGTGTACGTGAGTGTGGGTTGGCATATTTGTGCGGTGATATTTGTTTACCAGTTTGGATGAGTGTCAGTTTACGTGTGTGCGTGTGTGTGTGTGTGTGTACGCGTGTGCGTGTGCGTGTTTGCGTTTATCAGTTTGTTGACAGTCCTGATGTTGTTCGTGCCAAGGAGTCATGCAGCTCAGAAACAAGCCCTTTGGCCCATTACGTTCATGCCGGGCATCAACTATCCATCTAAACCCATCCCAATTTACAGCTTTTCCCTGGCCTCCAAGTGCTCATCAAGATACGTGTAGCCTATCTAGTCCATCGTTCTCTGCCCCAGACAACATCCTGGTGAATCTTCTATATACCTTTTCCATTCCAAAGACTTCTTTCCTATAGCGAAGTTGTACCGTGATGTCCTGTTCTTATATTACACGCCCTGGCTACTGAAGGCCAAGTATCCTTAGTTTTACTTCGTAGTCACGTGAGTGACTACGTGAAGAACCCCACCAGGACGCATGCGTGTCATATCGCTTTCACGCTTGCGAAACGACAGGCGGGGTGGAGCGTTCCCCCGCAGCGGTAAGTTTGAAACCGCGACCTGCAGGTAAGTGACTTACTCTGCGGTAGTTTTTTTCCCCGCGCTGTTTTTACAGGGGGGGGGGGGAAGCTGGACAAAATAGTGTCCACAAGTGCTGCGAGTGAAGCTGGCTGGGGAGGACCGTGAAGTTGCGGGAGCCAGCAGCAGCTGAAGGCACAAGCCCCGTAAGTGGGATCAGCTGTGCCGACGTTTGGTCCCGCGCCGGCCAGAACACCACGGCCGGGCGGGAGACTATTCAGAATGGGGCCGTCGACTTTGACAAATCGAAACGGCAGGAGGCGGGGTGGAACGACGTTCCCCCGTAGCGACAGTTTAAACCTGGACCTGCAGGTAAGTGAAACTGTGGTCTTTATTCTCCCCATACTGTTTCACAGGTGGGGAAACATGGAGAGCTGTGCAAACAACGGCAGGCGGCACAGGAATCACCCGTAAGGGAACAGCTGTGCCCGACTTCGCTCCCGCACCGGCCAGATTAAACACCATGGCTGGGCGGGAGACTATACAGAACGGAGCCGTTGGCTTTGACAAGTCAAAACGGTAGGAGGAGGGGTGGAAGGACGTTCCCCCATAACGGCAAGTTTTAAGCCTGGACCTGCAGGTAAGTGATACTGCGGTCTTTATTGTTCCCATACTGTTCTACAGGTGGGGGAAACATGCACAAGGCAAAGAAGTCGACCAGAGCTGCGACAAAGCTGGCGGGGAAGACCGCGGAGTTGCGGACGCCAGCAGCGGCCGGCGGCACAGGAATCACCCGTAAGGGAACAGCTGTGCCCAACTTTGCCCCCGCACCGGCCAGATTAAACACTGTGTCTGGGCGGGAAGGCAAGAAGAAAACCAAAAGAGTCGTTGACTGATGAGTCCGACTTTGAGCAGCCGCGAGCGGCCAGTGACTGTGAGCGCTGGAGCCGGTTGGAGCGGCTTATGGAGCCGAGCTCCAACATGACAGACTCCGGGAGATGGAGTCTAGTCACCGTGGGGATATAAAAAACACCCACAGCAGCACCTTACGTAGGGCTGCACAGTGCATCTCCCTCGTTAGAGGGGAGTACTGGGGGTGTCAATTCTGGGCTGACCCTGAAGAGGGGTTTGACGAACAAAACTACAAGTGTGCAGGGGGTGCAGGAAGGCAAAATCTACTGGTCATGGTGTCCAAATACCACGACCACGATGGACACCACTGCAAAAATACTTGGGACCAGGAAACTGCGCATCCCTGAATGTTCCAGTCGTGGAAATAGCATCTGGAAACATGTCGGAGCAGGACTTAGAAAAACCCTGGGGCTCATAAAGGCGACAACATTAAGGATCTCCTACAGCCAAAGACAGCACCCTTATGCACCCACCAGCAGAACTAGAGAAGCTGGTGAAAGCTCAAAGGCCGGGCATACAGGACAGCGGTCTTTTAGACCATAGCCCAGACCGGCCTTCGTGGAAGATGCGCAAACCCCCAACCCAAAAACAAACCCAGACACCGGCGCCTCAACCTCCACGAAGATCACACAGAAGAAGCAAACTTCCACTGGTAACAATGGAGGTAGGTGGGTCTGGTCCCTTACAAATTATAGGAAGAGTGGATAATACACACATTGGTGGGAGATTACACTCTTTTGGATACATGGTGTATATCAACTACAGACACTTATATCCTAAGCAGTATCCAGGGATATACCATTGAATTGTGCAAAAGGGGTAATGGGTAAACCCAACACGATTGGCTGGAATTTGTGTCATATCTTTACCAAAAACAAAATAGATGGTGACAGTCGCATCATCATCGAATTGACCAAATTGAATACATTGTACTATATATTCAGTACAAAATGGGAACTGGTAACTGCTAAAGAACTGATTTCCAAAGGCTACTCCATGGCTAGCATCGACCTAAAAGATGCTTACTATTCAGTGCCTACACGGACTGATCACAAACGTTATTTTTTTTTCAATTCAACTGGATGGGGCAGCTCTGGCAGTATAGAGCTCTACCAAATACATAATCATATGATCATACTAATTGTGGGCATAACTTTGGAGTTGGCCAAACTAGCTGTAACAGCCACCATACAATTGGGTGAAAACTGGGGTTATCATCCATCCAGTTAAATCTAAACTAACGCCTACCAACATAATGGATTATTTGGGGTTCACTATTGACAGCTCACATGTCGGTGACTTTACCAAAGGACAAGGCTACAGTCTTAACTGAGGCCTGCAACAACCCCACTGACATCAGTGAACCGTCTATCAGATTGGTAGCAAGGGTAATTGGCATATAGTGTCTGCCTTTCCAGCCACACAATTTGGACCTTTGTATTACCAAAAATCTACAAAGGGCAAAAATACAAGCACTCAAAGTTAATACTGGTCATTTCGACAGACCAATAAGCCACCAATCAAAGCTTATGGAATTAAAATGGTGGAGGGATAACATTCGGCATTGTTCCAACCCTATCGTTATCAGCAAACCCTTAGTGGTGCTTCAAACTGATGCCAGTGTGCTTGGTAGATGAAAGGCACAGGAGGCATCATTATCACAGACACTGGGCATAAACTACCTGGAAATGTGGGGTGCGTTCTATGGCCTAAAGTCATACTGCTCTGGGATAAATCACCAGCATGTTAGACTACAGAGTGACAATCTGACTAATACAATTTGGTAATGGTGTATCCAGAGAAATATTTGAATATCAGCTACTTATCCCAAAATTCAGTGACAGACATCAGGTCACACAAATTCAATAAAATAAGACTTAATCACCAGTTACCAAACTGTGTTTCTTGGGAACCAGACCCTGGGACAGCAGGAACAAATGCTTTTCACTGCATTGAGGGGGCAATTGTTTATCTATGCATCCCCTCCTTTTCTGCATCATCAGTCGGGTATTACGAAAAACACAACAAGACTCGGCGTCTGTTAATTGGTAGTGCCGATTGGCCTATTTAACCATGGTTCCCTGTGATACTCGACATGGGTTTTAACCATGTATCACCATCCTGAAACAACCAGATTTGTTGGTTCATCCCGTAACAGGGGAACCCGTCCATGTCAAATACAATAAACCTATCAATTTGTAGAGTCTAAAGAAACCTCTACTGCAACTGGGACTGTTGGACCGAACATTGAACATTATCTCAGCGGGCCACAGACAGTCCACCAAAAAACTATATTTTGTATACATCAGGAAATGGGAGATATAGTGTCACAGAAACAACATCACCTACAGTTCGATGAACATAACGTCTGTTCTGGAATTCCTGGCAGGCCTCCATTATGATGAGGGGCTCAGTTACAGTGCCATTAACTGCGCCGGAATTCCCCGTTCAACATATCTATGGCAAGGATCTGAGCATCATTCTGTTGGGACTCACTCCTGGTAACCAAACTTATGAGGGGAAGTTTTAATATCAATCCCCCAAGAACCAGGTACTCTCTAAAATGGGATATGAGTATTGCCCTAACGTTGCTAAGGAATTGGTCTCCAGCAACAGCTCTGTCCCTGCAAAGACTGACGCACAAAACAGTCATGCAGATGGCTTTGGTCACGGCACTAAGGGTACAGTCATACATAAGTTAAGGCTGGACTATATGGCTTCTTCAACAGGAATATAACGTTTCATATTACGAATTAGTCAAACAGAACAGACCGGGATCATCAGGCCTCAAAATAGAATTTAGGGATTACCCTACAGATATCATCTCTGTATAATAAGACAATTATTGATATATATGGAGAACACCAAAAACATCTGAGGCTATGAGATGGCACTACTAATCAGCCACAAACAACCCACAAAAAAGTGTCAGTTCAAACTATTTCCAGATGGCTGAAACAGGTTTTAACAACAGCTGGGGTGGATACTAACATATTCAAATATTATTCCACCAGGGCTGCAGCTACAAAGGCAGCTATGGAGTTGGATGTACCAATGGACCAAATCCTCGAGACAGCAGGATGGATAAGGGGGAAATGTTCCAACTATTCTACCACAAACCAGTAGTTAAACCTGGAACTTTGCAGAGTCAATTTTAAGTTCTGTAATATAATTTCACCCCATAAATAAGGGCTATAATTGTTGTTAATCATTTATCATGGATTTCACTGTTGGATTCATGTCTAAACATGTTAACACAATTCCTCCCACAGTCAATTAAGGCAGATGTGATGCATGGACTCATTTCCATGGCATGAAATAACAGAGCTTTGAAATCTTCATGTAGTCACTCACGTGACTCCGAAGTAAAACAGTAAGATTAAACGAGAACTTACCAGTTCGAAGTTTGATCATTATTTTATGAGGAGTACGTTGAGGGAATACGTGCCCTCCGCTCCCACCCTTGATCAACAAGTGTTTTCTTCTCTAATCTTACTATGTTCAGTCATTACAGTTATCTGTGATTTCACACCGCTGCTTTGAAGAATGACACACATGTGTCCTGGCGGGGTTCTTCATGTATTCCCGCAACGTACTCCTCATAAAATAATGATCAAACTTCGAACTGGTAAGTTCTCGTTTAATCTTACTATTTAGAGATACAGCATGGAAACAGGCCAGTGAATCCCGTAGACTTGCACTATCCTACACACTAGGGACAATTCACAATTTTACTGAAGCCAATTACTCTATAAACTGGACGTGTGGGCGGAAGCTAGCACCCGGAGAAAACCCATGCAGACACAGGGAGAACGTCCAAACCTCGTACAGACAGCACCTGTAATCAGGATAGAATCCGGGTCTCCGGGTAAGGCAGCAACTCTTCAACACTACAGCACTTCATCGTGTTATCCACTTGTACTGTCTTCTTCAGGGGTTCTGAGACTTGTGTACCTCTGTAGATTAGTACTTCCTAGGGACCAACTATTGATTGTATATATCTGCCCTTAATAACCCTCCCAAAGTATTTCAGTTATATAAATTAAATTCTGCCTGCCATCGCTCTGCCCATCTTAGCAACTAACCAATACTCAACTGGAACCAACCGCGGCACGATGGCACAGCAGTAGAGTTGCTGCCTTACAGCACTTGCAGCGCTGGAGACCCAGGTTCAATCCCGACTGCAGGTGCTGTCTGTACGGAGTTTGTACATTCTCCCCGTGACCGCGTGGGTTTTCTCCGATATCTTCGGTTTCCTCCCACACTCCAAAGACGCACAGGTTTGTAGGTAAATTGGCTTGGAATAAGTGTAAATTGTCCCTCGTGTGTGTAGGGTAGTGGTAATGTGTGGGGATCGATGGTCGGTTCAGACTCGGTGGGCCAAAGGGCCTGTTTCTGTGCTGCATCACTAAACTAAACTGAACTAGTCCTGAACTACTATCTCCCTCATTGGAATCCCTTGGACTATCTCTATCTTTGATGGGAATTTATTGGCCTTGCACTAAACGTTATTCATGTTATTCCCTTTGTCACGTATCTGTCCACTGTAAATAACTCGATTGTAATATCGTGTAATATCTCTCTGCAGACTGGTTAGCATGCAACAAAAGCTTTTCACTCTACCCCGGTACATGTGACAATAAACTAAACTCAACTCAACTCAGTAACAACCTCTCTAGTCTACAACTGCCCTCCTCACTAACAACACTATAACTTTCACTTATCATACCTGTCAGATTCATATCTTCAATGTTTAAAAGTATGTAACAAATAATTCGGGTCCCAGCAATTATAAAAAGAGCCCTCCATCTTCCCTTCTGCCCAATGTTACCGGGCCATTTGTAAATACTATTTGCAAACTTGCACAAAAACCCATGAGGGTTGAACCTTTTGGATCTGTTTCCTATGTGAGACCTTGTAAAAGACCTGCTGAACTCCATGTAAACTGAATGAACTTCATTGTTCTATTCAATGTTGTATTAGTGCATGTGTATATAGCATATACGAACGTCTGATGTAGGCCCAAGGAACTTCAGATTCTGGTTTACAAACAAAAAAAGACACAGATTGCTAGAGTAACTCAACGGGTACCCTCTCCATTCCAAATAGTTCTCATAACAACCTGGCCCTTAACTCCAAGAAGACCAAGGAGCTCATTGTAGACTTCAGGAAGTCCAGAGGCGGCACGCACACCCCCATCCACATTAACGGGACGGAGGTGGAACGTGTTTCTAGCTTCAGGTTCCTGGGAGTCAACATCTCCGATGACCTCTCTTGGACCCACAATACCTCTACTCTGATCAAGAAGGCTCATCAGCGTCTCTTCTTCCTGAGGAGACTGAAGAAGGTCCATCTGTCTCCTCAGATCCTGGTGAACTTCTACCGCTGCACCATCGAGAGCATCCTTACCAACTGCATCACAGTATGGTATGGCAACTGCTCTGTCTCCGACCGGAAGGCATTGCAGAGGGTGGTGAAAATTGCCCAACGCATCACCGGTTCCACGCTCCCCTCCATTGTGTCTGTCCAAAGCAAGCGCTGTCTGCGGAGGGCGCTCAGCATCGCCAAGGACTGCTCTCACCCCAACCATGGACTGTTTACCCTCCTACCATCCGGGAGGCGCTACAGGTCTCTCCGTTGCCGAACCAGCAGGTCGAGGAACAGCTTCTTTCCGGCCGCTGTCACTCTACTAAACAACGTACCTCGGTGACTGCCAATCACCCCCCCCCCCCCGGACACTTAACACTTATTATTATTATTTTTTATTCAAATCGTTTGCTATGTCGCTCTTCAAGGGAGATGCTAAATGCATTTCGTTGTCTCTGTACTGTACACTGACAATGACAATTAAAATTGAATCTGAATCTGAATCTGAATCATAACGAGATATCCAGAACTATGCATCAGAGAATGAGGCATCCGACTGTTGCTTCAGCAACATTTTACAAAGTTGGACCATGATGGCCTGTTCTTATAGTCTATGCCTGGCTATTGAGGGGCAGGTATCCTCTATCATATACCCTCTTCATCACGTTTTCCGCTTGTGCTGTCATCTTCAACCCACTGAGCAATACAAGAAGATCCATTTAAAATAATGGTTTAGTCTTAAGACTTTCTGAAGTGTAACCCACCAGAAACATATCTGGTCATCTCCCTAACTGGAATTCTATCTGGAAGCTAAGGGTGATGTTGGGAGGTCTTCCCTTGCTATCTCGGGTGACACGGTGGCGTAGCGGTAGAGTTGCAGCCTTACAACGCTCGCAGCACCAGAGACCCAAGTTTGATCCCGACTACAGTAACGGAATTTGTACGTTCTCCCCATGACCTGCATGGGTTATATCTGGGATCTTCAGTTTCCCCTCACACTCCAAGAACATACAGGTTTGTAGGCAAATTGAAGGCCTTATGACCTTAGATACTGGGCCTTAAATTGGTAAATGTAAAAAATGTCCCTTGTGTATGTAGGATAGTGTTTATATGCGGGGATCGCTGGTCGGCGAGGACTCAGTGGGCCGAAGGGCCTGTTTCTGTGCTGTGTCTCTACACTAAACTAGACTAAATATCATTGAATTTTTATTCTATTAAAAAAAATCTTTAAGACACAGTTAACAGGGGTGTTTTTGAATAGGGATCAGTTAAGGGCATGTCCCACGAGCATGCGACTGCATGCGGAAAGCGCAACCTAACGTGGCTGCTTGAGCCGTAGGGCCTCGCGGGGCTGGTCCCACTTCGATCGCCGGAGCCGCATGGAGTTGTGCGGGGATGGTCCTGACATCGCGCGGGACTCAGAAAAATTGACACTGTCGAAAAATCCCACGCGGCAACGGTCTGTCAGCCCGCAGCCGCATTGAGGCCGTACGCAGCACCTCGACGGGCGTACGCAGCACCTCGACGGGCGTACGCAGCGTCTTGACGGTGTACGGCGAGCGCGTGGCATTGCGCGATGACATCACCGCCCAGTGTGCTGTTGCGCGATGATGTAACCGCCCGACGCCGTGTGATGTTCATATTCAGTCGGCCCGCCTCCTGCCAAGCTGATTGGTGAGTATGATGTCGGGACCAGCTCCAGGCGGCCCCACGGTTGGAAGTGGGACCGGCCCCGCGAGGCTGTACGCCTCAAGCCACCACGTTTGGTCACGCTCGCCGCATGCAGTCGCATGCTGGTGGGACAGGCCCTTTAGGGTTAGTGCCCTGTTTTTGGCTGGGCTGTAATGAGTTCAGAGTGGGGAACTGCACAGTGGCACAGTTGTACAGCTGCTGCCCCACAGCGCCAGAGTCCAGGGTTCGATCCTGACCACAGGATCCTGTCTGTGCGGAATTTGTACGTTCTCCCGCTTGCTCCGGTTTCCTCCCACGTTCCAAAGGCGTGCGGGCTTGTAGGTTAATTGACCTCTGTGAATTACCCCTAGTGAGTAGGATGCAGAAGTAGGTTAACATAGAACTAGTGTGTACGGGTGATCGCTGGCCGGCGCGGGCTCGGTGGGCCGAAGGGCCTGTTTCCACGCGGTACCTCTAAACCTAAACTAAACTGGGTGGGAATGGGGAGTGGAGGTGGAAGATGAAGTATGGAAAGATCAGGTGGGGTTGATCGAGCAGTAATTATGGTGTGAATTGTTATCACAAACACTTGAGAAGCAGAAAATGCCCGATTTTCATGGTACTTTGCAGCAAGACCAATTTGTAAATAGTTTAACCACATCATTTCAATGGGAGGTGATGGGAGGTATAAAATCTTCAGTATTTTCAGCTTACTACATACATGCATGCAAATCTCACGGCTGATGCCAGGTTCACCAAGCATCCTACGCTGATTGTTTTGTCATAACCATTTCCGCTGCAATTCAGGAAATGACAAAAAACGGAATTTAAATTATGTTTTTGCTCCCATTTTCCGCACGTTTTGTACACAATCCCGCTTACTGTCGATGTCTTTACAAGCATGTCTTAGTTTAGAGATACGGCGCAGAAATAGGCCCTTCGGCCCACCGAGTCCACGCCGACCAGCGATCCCTGCGCACTAATACTACGCCACACACACTCGGGACAATTTCCAATTTTACCAAAGCCGAATAACCTACACACCATTGGAGTGTGGAGTCTTCTTAGTGTGGGAGGAATCCTGGAGCACCCGGAGAAAACTCATGCAGGTCATGGGGAGAACGTACAAACTCCGAACAGATAGTACCCGTAGTTACAATCGAACCCGGGTCCCAGACGCTGTAAGGCAGCAACTCTACCATTGTGCCACCGTGCCAGGACGGATTGAGGGATTAAGCTAGAGTTTGTTTTACTTGTATACAATGCAGGATGTGGATGACACTGCAAATATTGTGCACCCATCATTGCCTGAGGAAGACAAAAATGCTGGAGAAACTCAGTGTTTCCTGAGGAACTATGTATTGTCTGAGGAACTAAGGCTGTTAAGAAAGGTGGTTCTAGAATTACAATCTAAGGAGCAAAGAAGGATAGTGTATTTTCTCCTTTAAAGGACACTGGCTGCAGATTTACTGTTAGGAGGCCAGTAGCTTTTACAACAAAACACTTTAGGGATGATGGCCTTTTTGAACAGCAGATAGTTCTGGCATCTTCTGGATCTAGAGTTTGATCCTGATCTCGATGGTTCACTGGTTCAATGTTGCTTTATTTTGTCACATGTGCAACGGCACAGTGAAATTCATTAAACGTATCCACACAAACGGGTGACAATAAACTCACTTGAACTTGAACTTGAACTTGATTGATGGTCAGTAGACACAAAATGCTGGAGTAACTCAGCGGGACAGGCAGCATCTCTGGAGAGAAGGAATGGGTGACGTTTCGGGTCGAGACTCTTCTTCAGACTGATTGATAGTCAGTGTGGACTCGGTGGACCAACCTGTTTCCATGCTGTATCTCTAAACTAAACTAAACTGACAGGGCATGTTGCATGCGCAGTGCCTTAATATTGAATGCTTTGTTTCAACTGCTTCAGATACCCAGCTTGCCTTTGTAACATTCTTACCTACCCAGAAAGATGGGCGGCAGGGTGGCGCAGCGGTAGAGTTGCTGCCTTACAGCGCCAGACGCCCATATCGAACCCTGACTACAAGTGCTGTCTGTACGGGGTTGTATTTTTTCCACGTGATCTGCGTGGGTTTTCCGCGAGAGCTCCGGCTTCCTCCCACACTCCAAAGAAGCACCGGTTTGCAGGTTAATTAGCTTCAGTTAAAATTGTAAATTGCCCCTAGTGAGTTTAGGATAGTACTAGTGCACGGGATGATCGCTGGTTGGTGCGGCCGGACTAGATGGGCCGAAGAGACTGTTTCACCGTTGTATCTGTAAACTAAACAAAACTAAATGGAGGGTCAAGATTAACTTCAAAACCCTAAACTAATGCTTGTCCTCACATTTCTGTCAAAGGTACAAGGTTCAAGGTTCACATTTATTTGTCACATGCACCAATTAAGGAACAGTGAAATGAGTTACCATGCAGTCACATAATTAAAAAGTACACAATACACTGTAGAATTTAACAAACATCCACCACAGCATTCTTCACTGTGATGGAAGGCTGCGATTTCCTGCCACTCTCCAAAGATGTGCAGGTTTGCAGGTTAATTGGCTTCAGTAAACATTGTAAATTCTACCTCGCGTGTGTGTGTGTAGGAAAGTGCTAATGTACGGGGAGATCGCTGGTCGGCGTGGACTCGGTGGGCCGTTGGGCCCGTTACCGCGCTGTATCTCTCAACTACACTGAACGATTAAACGATTAAATTAATGCTTGTCCTCACATTTCTGTCAAAGATGAGCCATTGAACTAAAACACAACATATCTTTTGAGTTGCATGTTAAGAATTCCATGGCAGTAGAAGGTCATGAACATTCCTGGTCGGCATATCCTCATATGATCAACTACTTGTGGGAGCGGGCTGTTTATAAAGCTGATGCTGCATTCATCAACTTTCCAATCGTGCAGTCGTGGCATTGCAAAGTTTTTTTTTCCCTTGCATTGAAAGCCTTTGTCGTGAGTCTAACACAAAGTAAAGATTGGCTGTGTATGTGCATTTTGTTCCCGAGGAGCTATCTTGGAAATGTCATTAGCGATTCTTCAACTGCACAAGAATTCTCCTATAGAGCTTCACTGTCAGTAAACATTCAACACATAATTGATTGCCATTCAATTTGTCAAGGTTAAAATATTATCAGAATTTGTTCTTCGCAGAAATCTGCCTCCCTCTTGTTACTAAGGCCATGTGCAAAAGAGTGAAACATGCCTGGATTTGTCTGGCAGTTCAGACTCATCTTTATACGGTTTCATCAAACATTTTCGAACAGGAAAAGGCAAACTCTTTCCTCTCAGAGTGATTTGAATTACTTTGCCTAAAGAGTTTCCTTGCTTTCCAGAGACACATCTGCTGTCTCTGAACTTGCTCTCAAAATCACATTGTTTCGTTTGGCGGTGTCTCCTATTGTCACATGGCTGTCCGAAGGGGGGGTGTGTTGGGTGTGGTCTCACCCTCCTTTTTTTACCCTGAGTGAGAAAAAATCCCGAGGAAAAAAAGCGGGAATCCAGTGACATAGTAGCGAAGCAGAGAAGATGTGTTTATACGCACACACACACGCACACGTGCACACACACATGCACACACACACACACACACACACACACACGCACGCACCCATACACACACGCACGCACACACGCACACACACAAACACACACACTCATGCACGCGCACACACACACACACGCAAATCTTCGACCGCCGGCCTGTGGCCTACAACAGCCTGAAGCCGCGGTCTCCGGTGGGAAAGAGCTGATCCTGGACTTACCTTGACTTTTACCTTGTCCTTTTATCATCTGGACGCCCTTAGCGACGGCTGCGGAGGGTTGAGGTCCCGACCACGGGGGAAAATGGAGGAGGACTGGCCAATTTCTGTGCCTTCCACCACAGTGATGAATCCTGTGCGTGTTTGTGTGTTCTTTATCATTGTACCGCTGCTGACAAATGTGCAATGTGACGAATAAAACTGATTGAATGATTGACATACACATCCAAGATCAGAGTTCTATAAGTACAGAGATGATATTATATATGTTTATATGTTATTGAATCAAAATCAAGAATTATAAATTCACATTTCAAAAATGGTTTCACAATTCAGTAGTACTGATTTTCAGTATTCCATACTGACATTTGAGAATGCACGAGGTTAAATGTAAAATACTGATTTTCAAAAATCCTGTTTCGGTGTAGTACATTCTATTTACGTCAGAAATACCGATTTCCCCCAACAAAATAATGATTTTCAGCCATCAAAATACGGTAATGCTCAGTGAAACTTGGCAGCTCTGCAATTATTCATGATCACAATGCGTTTGAGAATTCAAAATGTGTTTTGTGATCTTGTTTATGAGTCAACATGGAACTAAAATTTGTTATAATAATATGACAGTAAAATAGGTTAGTTTGAAAGCGATCATAGTAAAGCAATAATGTAAATGCACCGGTGGTACACAAAGAAATGTAAATGCACCATTTAGTTTGACTTCAATTTTCATGATGGAAATTGAAGTCGAACTAAATATTGTATTCACATCACTATTCCATGTTGAAATTGATGTGATGTGAAGTTGTTAGGTCAGGAGAACCATTAAAGGTGCACTGCACACACTAACACAGTCGAACAGTAACAGGCAATCAAATCAAGACACAAAACATTTTCTAAAAAAAGGTTTTCTTTACTGCAAAAACTTACAGTATTTTATTTGCACTTTTTGCATGCTCCTTTAAAACATTTCACATAACATTTTACAACAGTACAACTTGATTATTTAAACAACTTGATTCGGGTAATTGTATACAATAATGACCCCAATCATCCAATTCCAACCACTCATTACTCTTGACTCAACCAGAATAATTTCTGAAATATGGGTCATGAATTTGGTGCAAAAATGCTCCAAAATAATGCTCAGAATGCACCAGAGAGCATCTAAAACCCCAGAGCTTCCAGGGGGCTTAGGCGGGCCCTGGACCCCGGCCACGAGGGACTTCGCGCTCATGGTGTGCGCTGCGCACACATAATTTCACAAAAAATAATTCCAGTCCTGTCATGCCACCCCCATTTTTGAAAAACTTCGTATGGGCCTGTGTCACCATCTACCTCAGTACCAGCAGCTACGAGATGGATTTTTACTGAATTCCCCGCTAACCACGACTTTTTAAATCATACCCATCAGCGTTTTAAGTCTTTTGTCAATGCAAAAAATCTGGTTGAATCAAGGCGCAAGAATCTGCAGATACTGCAAAAATAAGACACAAATTGCTGGAGTAATTTGAGGACGGAAAGGTGGAGCAGCAGTAGAATTGCTGCCTTACAGCACCAGAGACCTGGGTTTGATCCTGACTACGGGTGCTTGTTGTACGGAGTTTGTACGTTCTGCCCGTGACCTGCGTGGGATTTCGCCAAGAACTTCGGTTTCCTCCCACACTCGAGAGACGTACAGGTTTGGATGTTAATTGGCTTGGTATAAATGTAAAATTGTCCCTACTGTGTGCAGGGTGGTGTTAATGTGCAGGGATCACTGGTAAATGCGGACTAGGTGGGCCGAAGGGCCTGTTCCAGTGCTGTATCTCTAAACTAAACTAAATTCAGGCGTATAGTGCAGATGGGGCATCTAAGTCACATGGGTAAGTTGGGACAAAGGGCCTGTTTCCTGACTGCATGATTCTATGACTTTATAACTATAACTATGTATTAAAGTGATTATGTCATATTGAAAAGATCCAGGTCTTGACCAAGCTTTTGAAGATATGTTCAGTAACGAATTGAAGGGCCTGTCCCACTTACGCGATTTTTCGGCAAGTGCCGGCATCCATCATAGTTCGTTGCAGGTCGCCGAAAATTTTCAACATGTTGAAAATCCAGCGGCGACCAGAACAAAGTACAACTCTTTGGGCGTACAGGCCATACAGGCTTCATCTTGCGACATGTCGCCAGGGTGTCGCCTGCGTGGTCGTGAGTGGTCTCCTCAGTTGCCCAAAGAGTCGTAGCGTTTATCTGCTCGCCGCTGAATTTTTAACACGTTGAACATTTTTGCTGACCTGAAACGACCTATAACGGGTGCTGGCTGTCGCCGAGAAAGTTGTATAAATGGGACAGGCCCTTAAAGGAAACTATTTGCAGAATGGAATGGCTGGAATAGACTGGAAGGTGGGTGAGCAAGAGGGTCGATTAGTTTAGTTTAGACTGGAGATACAGCATGGAAACAGGCCACTCGGCCCATTGTCCACACCGACCAACAATCACCCATACACTAGTTCCATCCTACACACACTAGGGACAATTTACAGAAGCCAATTAACCTACAAACCTGCACATTTTTGGACTGCGGGAGGAAACCAGAGCACCTGGAGAAAACCCACGCGGTCACAGGGAGGACATACAAATTCTGTACAGACAGCAGCTGAGGTCAGGATTGAACCCAGGTCCCTGGCGCTGTAAGGCAGCAACTCTACCATTGTCAGTCTCAGGGGCATGAAGATGCACTGTTGTAACTGAACAAGAGAGAAACAATAGGCCCGACAAAAGATGGAGCTGGGTGATATCCAAGGTTATGCTGTATATAGTACATACTAGAGCAGTATATAACCCATTTCAATATATTTGTCTGTGCCCTGAATCCCTTTCTTGGATAATCCCTGGCATAACTACTATTTTTTTGAAAAAATCATTTCAGTTTAGTTTTGTGTAGTTTAGAGATACAGCGTGGAAACAGGCCCTTCGGCCCACAGAGTCCATGCCAACCAGTGATCCCCGCACATTAACACTATCCTACACACACAAGGGACATTTTACATCTATACTTAGTCAATTAACCTACAAACATGAACGTCCTTCGAGTGTTGGAGGAAACCGAAGATCTCGGATAAAACCATCGCGGTCACGGGGAGAACGTACAAACTCCGTACAGACAGCGCCCGTAGACAGGATTGAACCTGGGTCTTTGGCGCTGAAAAGCAGCAACTCTACCGCCGTGCCACCATGCCACCCTCATTGATCCAAATCTGCACAGTGCTTATCTATTCCATCGTCATTTTCCTGCCCTTCATCTCCCACCCCTTCAAACCCCTGCAATTCATCGGACATCTTTACCTTATCAAGTTCTACTTAAGGAAAGACAGACACCAAATGCAGGAAAACTCCGCAGATCAGGCGGCATCTCTGGAGGAAACGAACAGGTGACATTTCGTGTCGAGACTCTACTCCAGTCCGATGATGATCAGCCATGATCATATTGAATGGCGGTGCAGGCTCGAAGGGCCGAATGGCCTACTCCTGCACCTAATTTCTATGTCTATGTTTCTATGAAGGGTCTCGACCCAAAATGTCATCTATTACTTTTCACCGGAGATGCTGCCTGGCCTGTTGAGTTGAGTCACTCCTGCATTTTGTATCTGTCTTCGGTGTAAACCAGCATCAGCCATTTTGCACAAAGCTACACATTGTGTCTACTTAAGGAAAACACATTAAATCCCAATTTTCACTGGAATTGATCCCATTAGAGAGGTCTTTTTCCTTAGGCATCCCCTGGCAGCCCTTGAAGTAGATATTTGGAGCCTTACATTGACTAAAAGACTGCTTGGTGAATTTAATCACCGTTGATACTTGGTGAAAATTGACCGTTGAAGCAGAGATGTCCTTTGAACTTTTTAGAGGGAAGTTTAACTGGCCATTTGGAAAAGCATTCAGAAAGTTTACAAAAAAATGCCACAATGTCCAAGAAAATTGAAGAAGAAAGCCTTAAATGTCTGACTCTCAACAAGTCATGATTTGCCGGGCTGATTGTGAAATATGATGGTAGCTGTCAAAATGATTGATCAGGAGTGTGGCTGCTTTTTGTGTTTTCCTCGCTGGCTGGGGAGAGAGGAATGAAATCAAGTAAGATTTGGCTTCCAATTACTGAACATTTCTGGGCTCGTGAAAAATTAAAAACCTTCCGAAAATCCGAATGGAAATAGCCAATGCTGGAAACACTCAGGTGGTCAAACGGCAACCTGGGGAAATAGAAAGGTAGTCAATAACCTTTCATTTGAAGGCAGACACAAAATGCCGGAGTAACTCAGTGGTTCAGGCAGCATCTCTGGAGAGAAGGAATGGGTGACGTTTCGGGTCGAGACCCTTCTTCAGACTGAGAGTCAGGGGAAAGGAAAATGGGAGATATACAGTACACAGCCATATTTTTTTGCATATCTTTCACTTCTTTGTTCCACTTCTCTCTGTATCGCCATCTATATCTCTCATTGCCCTTTTCCCCTGACTCTCAGTCTGAAGAAAGGGTCTCCACCTGAAACGTCAGCCATTCCTTCCCTCCAGCGATGTTGCCTGAACCGCAGAGTTACTCCGGCATTTTGTGTCTATCTTCAAATGAGTTACTCCAGCTTATTGTCTCTATCATTGCCATAGTGTATGTAGGTATTTTAATAATTTAGCATAAGACCCACAGAATATATGCATCTGTAAAACTGTAGTATGTTCTCTATATGTTCCCCCTGAATATTAGGATTATAGTTTAGTTTAGATTAGTTTAGTTTAGTTTATTGTCACATGTAAACTAAACTATTGCCACAAGGTACAGTGAAAAGCTTTTGTTGCGTGCTAACCAGCTAGCAGAAAGGCAGGAACAATAGGGACAAAACATTGGCATAAAATATGAATTGTGGTGTTGAAGATTGGTAATAGATGATACAATACGATTCAAAAAGCTTCCCTGATCCATCTACAATGCATTTGAACTAGGGGCAGTGCCATGCTTGAACTTGAAGGGCAAACAATGGCGCAAGAGAGGTCAAGGCCATGCTTTTAGCAACATGGACGACGAGAGAGACTGCAATGCAAATGGAGGTACCGCCATTTGAGGGAGTGTGGCTAATGCTTGCGAATTGCCGTATACCTGTCTGGAGGAGATGTAAAGAAAAGGAGATGAGAAAAAAAATTACTTAAGGGAATATGCCAACAAGACCCGGGGGCAAAAGTTAATTAGGGGAGAGAAGAGAGGAACTCTTGAATATATTATCGAATGAGCATCCAGAGCCCTCCAGGGCAGAAAATTCCAAAGATTCCCAACACACTGAATAAAATAAAAATATTTCCTCAACTTCTGTCCTGGATAGTTTAGTTTAGTGATACAACACGGAAACAGGCCCTTTGACCCAACGAGACCACGCCGACCAGCGATCACCGCTCACTAACACCATCCTACATACAGTAGGGTCAATATGCAATATTTACCAAGCCAATTAACCAACACACCTGTACATCCTTTGGAGTGTGGGAGGAAACCAGAGCACCCGGAGAAAACCCACGCAGGTCACGGAGAGAGAGTACAAACTCCGTACAGACAGCACCCGTAGTCAGGATGGAACCCGGGTCTCTGGCGCTAAAAGGCAGCAGCTCTACCCGCTGCGTCACCGTGCCGCCCTCGAGATGTGGTAGTAATTAGAGTAATTAGACACCTCTAGGTCCATTGCTGTTCATTGTTGGAGAAGGGGTCACACAGGTAGTTACAATGGTGAGCTAGGTGGGTGGGGTAGTTGGTGCTGATGAGGTTGCAGTAGAGACCTGTTAAAGTGTTGAGAAAGAAGGGCAACACAACCTTGGGTGGATTTGGTTGGTATCCTGTTGATTGGGAATAGATTTAATTTTGGGGGAGTGGGGAGGATAAGGGTTCAGGTGAGTTTTTTTTTCCTTAATTATCCCAGTCTGTTAGATTAGTTTCTAGTTCAGAGATGCAGTGCCCACCGAGTCCTCGCTGACCAGTGATCCCCACCATTAACACTCCCCTACTCACGCTAGGCGATATATACATTTATACCAAGCCAATTAGCTGACAAACCTGTACGTCTTTGGAGTGTGGGAGGAAACTGGAGCATCTGGAGAAAACCCATGCAGGTCACAGGGAGAACGTGCAAACTCTGCACAGACAGCATCCGTAGTCAGGGTCGAACCTTGGTCTCTGGCCCTACAAGGCAGCAACTCCACCACTGCACCACCCTAGCTGGATAGCTGGATCAATTTCCCGGCATTCTTTTCCAGCTCAGTTCATTCTGTGAAAACAAGATCGCAGTTTATTTTTTCCCTGAATTATCCCAGTCCTGTGTTTTGCTAGAAAGGGAACAAAAGTCATAAGGTCATAAGTGATTGGACCAGAATTAGGCCATTCGGCCCATCAAGTCTACTCAGCCGTTCAATCGGGGCTGACCTATCTCTGCCCCCTAGCCCCATTATCCTGCCTTCTCCCCATAAACCCTGACACCTAAACTATTGAAAAACATGTTGTCCCCTCATGATGTTCCTATCATTGTCCCAATGATGTTCCCTCATCGAATCTGCACCCACCATCTGCCACCAATGCACACTAATCTTACGTTAATCCCACTTTTATTGCACAGTGTATGGTATCAAATGCAAATGTGATGCGGAAATCACATCAGAATTTCAAGGGTGACTTGTGATGTGAGAGTGGTTGATCAAAATGCAGAACAAACAGTGTCATGGCAAATTTAATTTCCAGATTCGCTTTATTAATAATATGAGAGACTGTAATTGTTAGAAATATTCTGCAGGTCAGGCAGCATTTGTGGAATATGCTCTTGCTACCAATGCTGAGTGTTTCCAGTAGATTGGGTTTTTACTTTGCATTTACTGCAGCAGTAGATTTTTGATCTGCACGTGTTGCACTAATTGCTTTCTCAACCTGACACAAACGGTTACGCTTGGCCAGGCTGACCCTGCAACGCCGCCAGGACAATGGGCCTTCATGGTCAAGGTTGAGAAACTCTGCATTTATACCAACTAGGACTGTCATATGTTGAAAGAATGGAGCGGCTGGGCATGTATACACTGGAATTTAGATGGATGAGAGGGGATCATATTGAAACATATCAGATTATTAAGGAATTGGATGCGCTAGGGACAGGAAACATGACCCCGATGTTGATGGAGTCCAGAACCAGGGGCCACAGTTTAAGAATAAAGGTTAGGCCATTTAGAACGGAGATCCTAGCTGGCTCAATTTTGGGAACCTCCAGACTCGGAAGAAGGGTTCAGAAATAAGGGAACCTCCGGAACCTCCAATCTCCGGAATCTCCAGACTCAGAAACAGCTTTATTCTCAGAGCTATAGCGGCTCTGAACCGGCCCTGCTGAGTGCCCCCCATCCCCCCTGGACTGTCTCCCTCGGATGGTCACGTTCAAGTTCAAGTTCAAGTAAGTTTATTGTCATGTGTCCCTGTATAGGACAATGAAATTATTGCTTTGCTTAAGCACATAGAACATAATAGGCATTTACTACAAAACAGATAAATGTGTCCATATACCATGATATAAATATATACACACATGAATAAATAAACTGGTAAAGTGCAAATAACAGAAAGTGGTACCTTTTACCTGAAGGTAGCAGGGAGATGAGTGTGTGGCCAGGATGGTGTGGGTCCTTGATGATACTGCCAGCCTTTTTGAGGCAGCGACTGCGATAAATCCCCTCGATGGAAGGAAGGTCAGAGCCGACGATGGACTGGGCAGTGTTTACTACTTTCTGGCAGCAGCCCTGGCAGCAGCCTCTACCTACAGCCTGTATGTCATTTCCATCTTTTTTTATTATTTTTAGTTAGTCTAAAGTCTGTTTTGGGGGGAACCTTTTACTTTTCTAGGTGGGGGAGGGGGGCAGGGTAAGGGGGAACCTTTTTCTCTTCCTGCGGGGACGCGACTATCTCTCGATAACCTCCGGCCTACCGCTGGATCGGAGCGGCCTTTCAGAGGGGACCGGGATCCGATGGACTGCGGCAGTGGAGTTTACTGGGTCGCTTTCTATAGTTGGGCCGTTTTCCTCGTCCAGGTGCGGAGAGCTTCAAATTGCGGTGCAAACAACAAGCCACGTATGAGGGCCTACAGGCAGTCCAGTATGGCTCTCGACTGTGCAAGCCGCTGTACTAGTTAGAGGGGCCGACTCTGACGCCGCTTCCTTGACACTGGTATCATCCCGGCGACTCTCCGTAATATTCTCAACTGCGGAGGGCACAGGGAGGCCCTGACCAGGGGAACGCTGATGACACAGTGGGGAACTTTTTTGATAATTGCGTTTTGTGTTGAATTCTACATAGTGTGTTCAGTCCTGTTCTCGGACCAGGAAACTGTGCCATCTGGCTTCAGAGATGTGCATCTTGCCCTTGAATTTGAAGTTCTTTCCCCTTTCAAATTGCCATCGCCACGATGCCCAGCATTCTCGATATAAAAGGGAGAGTCTGTGGGTCCGACTCTCCATAATCTTCTCAGGAAGTCCGCAATCAGTTCCTTGGTTTTGCGTTAGCTGGGACCAGTTTCAGAGGTGCACGCCCAGGAATTTGATTGCGCCTGGCACCATCGATATGGGCAGTGTGCTCGATCTCCAAAGTCCACAATCAGTTCCTTGGTTTTGCTGGGGTTGAGGGCCAGGTTATTGCGCTGGCACCATATGGACAGTAGCTCGATCATCTCTCTGCTGTACTCTGACTCATCCCCATCAGTGATACGCCCCACAATAGTGGTGTCGTCAGCGAACTTGATGATGGAGTACGCACGGTGGTTCGCTACGCAGTCATGGGTATAAAGTGAGTACAGCGGGGGCTGAGCATGCAGCCTTGAGGTGCTCCCGTGCTGATTGTTATCGAGGCTGACGTCGCACAGTTTATTTATTTATTTTATTTTTTTGACATCGGTTGGAAGCTGCAGACTAAATCTCGTTGCACTGATGTGCAATGACAATAAAATATATTATTATTATTATTATTATATTAGATGAAGAAAACTTTCTCCCACAAAGAGTTGTGAATCTGTGGAATTCTCTGCCTCAGAAGGCGGTGGAGGCCGATTCTCTGGATGCTTTCATGAGAGAGTTAGATAGAACTCTTAAAGATAGGGGTGTCAAAGGATATGGGGATAAGGCAGGAACGGGGTACTGATTGTGGATGATCAGCCATGATCACAGTGAATGGCAGTGCTGGCTTGAAGGGCCGGATGGCCTACTCCTGCACCTATTTTCTGTTGTCTGTTGTCTATTGTCTATTGAATATGTTGCTAAATCTGGTGACTCTTGCCTGCCGTCTCAGTGTGCTATTTCTATACACTTGTACTATACTTAAGATGTGCTTATGTTTTGAAATGCCTGTACTGAACTGTATGCAAAATGAATTGCACTGTACTACGGTACATGCAACAATAAAGTACCATTGAGCCATTGAGCAACAAAGAACAACTCCAAAGACATACAGATTTTGTAGGTTAATTGGCTTGCTAAAATTGTAAATTGCCCCTCGTGTGTGTAAAGTAATGTTAATCTGCCGGAATTGCTGGTCGACGAGGAATCGGTGGGCTGAAGGGCCTGTTTCCGCATTGTATCTCTGAACTAAACCTCCAAGAATTCATGCACATATTCACCAGCCCTCCTTTTCACTGCACCCCTCAAGAAATATACCACATCTTTCGAGGCCAGGCATCAACTACGTAGTATTATGTGAACGGACCAAAGTGATAAGGGGTGAATCGGTGCTGGTAAAGGGACTGGAGGAGCTAGGGTGAATGACCAAGAATGGCAGCTTAAAGACAAGTGGTACAGTTTGTGTAGGAAGGAACTGCAGATTTTGGTTTACATTGAAGATAGACACAAAATGCTGGAGTAACTCAGCGGGACAGGCAACATTTCTGGATAGAAGGAATGGGTGATTTTACGGGTCGAGACCCTTCTTCATACTGAGAGTCAGGGGAGAGGGATACACAGAGATAAGGAAGGATAGGGTGTTCAAACAAGACATCCAAGTGGATGGAGATCAAGGAAGATATCATTGTTAGCTAGGAGAAGGTGACAATGAAGCACACAGAAATAAAACTTAATCAGGGGGGGCAGCTAGACTGGTCGGAGAACTAGGAAGTGGTATGGATGGAGAGAGTGGGAAAGCACGGGTTACTTGAAGTTAGAGAAGTCAATATTCATACCGCTGGGTTGTAAGCTGCCCAAGCGAAATATGAGGTGCTGTTCCTCCAACGTGCGCTGGGCCTCACTCTGAGAATGGAGAAGGCCCAAGACAGAAAGGTCAGTGTGGGAATGGGAGGGGGAGTTAAAGTGTAGAGATCAGGGAGATCAGGTAGGTTTAAGGGCCTGTCCCACTTGGACGACCTAATCCACGAGTTTAGAAGACCATAGACGAGTTGATAAAAATGTCAAGGTCGTGTTGACTCGTCGAAGTAAAATACCTCCTACGACTACGACCCCCTTGACCTCAGTCTTCCACACCTAAGACCAACTACGACCAGCTACGAGTGGAAAATGATCACATGATAAAATGATGCCATGTTTGCATTTTTTTCCTTGGGCCAGTTACCAACCTACGACTACCATCACGACCTACTACGGCCTACTACGACCTACCTACCTACCTACGAGTAAAAAGTATCAATTTTTTCCATGCCGACCCTTCTTTTACTCGTGGACATTTTTTTATCAGGCTGGAGAAAAAACGCCGTGACCTACTTGAGGCCACGAGTACGCGGAGACCACTCACGAGCACGAGGAAGAGTTACGAAGACCTCCTACGACCTCGTGGCGACCAAGCTGCGAGTACGAGTCAAGGGCCAACTCGGCAGAGGTCGCAAATTAGGTCGAGAAAGTGGAACAGGGGCTATAGGCGGGCTGAGCGGAGATGGCAAGTCTTCACTAGGATGCAAATAAATGAGGACCAACTCACAGTGATGGAGACAAACTTACACAGTGCTGGCCACCCAGAATATAAATGGGAGGAGGCTTAAAGGCTTTTATCTTCCCTGAAGAAAATTACAACCAAAGCAAGAAAGCTTTTCATGCCATACTTTAAAGTAGTAAAATGCAGGTAAATTATTTTAATAAGGTAACAAAATAAGTTTGCAATCCAAGACTTTTGTTCCCAAGCCAAGATCGTGCTTGATATGTCAGCCTCTTACATTTTATATCTTAAATGGGACAGTCAGTATCTTTGGAGAGAAGGAATGGGTAACGTTTCAGGTCGTGACCCTTCTTCTAAAGAATTTCTACGTCTCCCTCTCCCCGGACTCTCAGCCTGAAGAAGGGTCTCGACCCGAAACGTCACCCATTCCATCTCTCCAGAGATGCTGCCTGTTGTGCTGAGTTACTCCAGCTTTTTGTGTCTATCTTCGTTTCAAACAAACATTTCCTTCCTATATATAGGTGTGTGTGTGTGTGTGTGTGGGTGTGTGTGTGTGTTGGTATTTGTGTGTGTTTGTGTGTATGTGTGTGTGTGTGTGTGTGTGCGTGCGTGTGTGTGTGTATTTGTGTGTGTATGTGTGTGTTTGTGTATGTGTGTGTGTGTGTGTGTGTGTGTGTGTGTGTGTGTGTGTGTGTGTGTGTGTGTGTGTGGGTATGTGTGTGTGTGTGTGTGTGTGTGTGTGTGTGTGTGTATGTGTGTATGTGTGTGTGTGTGTGTGTGTGTGTGTGTGTGTGTGTGTGTGTGTGTGTGTGTGTGTGTGTGTGTATGTGTGTGTGTGTGTGTATGTGTGTGTGTGTGTATGTGTGTGTGTGTGTGTGTGTGTGTGTGTGTGTGTGTGTGTGTGTGTGTGTGTGTGTGTGTGTGTGTGTGTGTGTGTGTGTGTGTGTGTGTGTGTGTGTGTGTGTGTGTGTGTGTGTGTGTGTGTGTGTGTGTGTGTGTGTGTGTGTGTGTGTGTGTGTGTGTGTGTGTGTGTGTGTGTGTGTGTGTGTGTGAGGTTTCTGTATTTTGTGTGTGTGTGTGTGTACATGTGTTTGTGTGTGGTTATGTGTGTAATTTTGTGTTCTGTGTGTGTGTGTGCATGCCTGTGCATGTGAGGTAGGTGTGTGTATATGTGTGTCCTTAGTGTGTGGACATATCTCTCTTTTTGCCTTTTTTCTGTGTGTGTATCGGTCTATACATTTCCCTTTTGTGTGTCCTTTATGTGTGCCCATTTCTTTCTGTTCTCTTCATGTTTCGTTCCTCTCTGCATGGTCTCCATGGATGTCTTAGGTGTATATATATCTACCTCCTTAGGTGTTTATATATCTACCTGTACCTCTCTTTCCAGCTGTGTATCTGTCTACGCCCATGTGTATGTCTGTGTGTGCGAGTGCATGTGTGCCCATGTGTCTTTCTGTGGGTCTTCATCTCCGTTCCTCTCTGCTTGTTTGGTTGTATGTGTCTTTCCATGTGTGTGTGTGTGTGTGTGTGTGTGTGTGTGTGTGCGTGCGTGCGTGTGTGTGTGTGTGTGTGTGCGAGTATATATCGTGTGTATGCATGTAAGGTAGACACAATAAGGCGGAGTAACTCAGTGGGGCAGGCAGCATCTCTGGAGAGAAGGAATGGGCGCCGTTGCGGGCCGAGACCCTTCTTGCGACCGAGAGTCAAGGGGCTAAGCGAACGTGAGATATGGAAGGGTAAGGTGTGAGAACGAGAGATCAGAGGGGACAAAGATCAAGGAACATGTAGAATAGATCATTGTTCGCCAGGGGAAGGTGACAACGAGGCATACATTGTAAAATGTAATCAGGAAGACAGTCAGACTAGTCGGAGAACCGGGATGGGGGAGGGATGGGGAGAGAGAGCGATAGCAAGGGTCACGTGTGTGACGTGTGTGTGTCCCTCAGCCTTCCTGTGCCTGTGCATGAGTTGGTGAATGTTTGTGTGTGTGTGTCTGTGTGTCTATATCTGTATCTATTTATGTGTGTGTGTGGCTAATTAAAAATGTGAAAGTGTGCAGTCGAGTCCTGCTTCCCTGTAAGCCTCCCTGCCAAGAGTTGCCAGTTCTTCTGTCAGCGATCCAAGTCTTTAGACTTCAGAGGGCCTCCTGCCAAGCCATGTTGCAAGGCATTGTGGGAGCCAGGAGCCCTGGAGGTGCAGTTGATTCTTTTATGTGTAAAACATATTTTCCAAATGAAAAATTCATACAGTTATCAGGAGTTTCATTCTCTTCAAAGGCTGTGCCGGCACACGGGTCTGGTATTAACTGCTTCGTCGACACAAAATGCGGGCTTTAAGCAAGGGGAAAGCGCTGGTTTCAGCAGAAATCGGCCAAGTTCTGTGGGAAGCGGCTCGCCGCGCTGCAGGGAATTAAAGTGCGAGAGGCTGGAGTCCGTGGCCTTTGGCGGGACCCCTTCAGGTGGACCAAGGTCATTCCACCAAGATCCACACAGCTCAGGAACAGTCACGTGGAGCAAAAAGTTTGACATAAAACGCTGGGGTAACTCAGCGGGTCAGGCAGCATCCCTGGAGAAAAGGAATATAAGTCACTCTCTTCTTATGTCTCTTCTCTAATTCCCCATTAATTCTTTCTAAGAAAATTAAAGTTTGTCCTTGTAAGTTTATCTACATTTCTCCTGACAATACGCACAGAGGTTATCCACAGTTTGGATGTAATGTACAGGCAGGTGGGACTATTGTAGATTTCACATGTTGGCCGGTGTGGGCAATTTGGGCCGAAGGGCCTGTTTCCACGCTGTGTGACTATGACTGTTTTACAAGAACCTCTGGCCCTTCACCCCGCCACTTAGTCATGGAGTCATGGATTGTTACAGTATGGAAACAGGCCCTTCGGCCCAACTTGCCCACACCGGCTAACATGTCCCAGCTACACTCGTCCCACCTGTCTGTGCTTAGTCCATATCCCTCCAAACCTGTCCTTCCCATGTACCTGTCTAACTGTTTCTTAAAGGTTGGGATAGTCCCAGCCTCAACTACCTCCTCTGGCAGCTTGTTCCATACACCCACCTCCTTTTATGTAAAAAAGTCACCCCTCAGATTCTTATTCAATCTTTTCCCCTTCACCTTGAACCTATGTCATCTGGTCCTTGTTTCCCCCATTCTGGGAAAGAGACTCTGTGCATCTGCCCGATCTATCCCTCTCGTGATTGTGTACACCTCTGAAAGATCACTCCTCGTCCCCCTGCGCTCCAAGGAATAGAGACCCAGCCTATTCAACCTCTCTCCACAGCTCAGGCCCTCTAGTGCTGGCAACATCCTCGTAAATCTTCTCTGTATCCTGTCCAGCTTCCCACGCCTGTCTTCACGGCCTTATGCATTCTCTGTTCGATTCAACTAAAATGCGTTGGCAAAGTGCACCGACTGATGCACAGGTGACAGGAGGAGCTCAGACAGGTTGTGTTTAGCATCTCACAGCTCATTTCCATCTGTGCGCATCACGCACCTCATACATCAGCATAAGCACCACAATGACGCACTGTCTCCTTATGCCAACCTTCTTCAATCCTGTTGCTTGGTCATCACTGTTTGCACATCTGATTAAAAATAATCTAAAGTAAAATGTTTCCAAAAACTGAAAGTATAATTATCGTTCCTCTACGAATTTAAACATAATCGTGATTATTTATTCACGTTATTCCCTGTACCTTGTACCTGCGGCTCGGTTGCAATCAGGTATTGTCTTTACGCTGACTGGTAAGCACGCAACAATAGCCTAACACTGTACCTCAATATACACGTGACATTAAACTTAATGCAACCCTCCCCATGTTGAGTTCTGGGCACCATGGTGTAGGAAAAATGTTGTCAAGCTTGAAATGGTTCGGAGAAGATTTACGAGGATGTTGCCAGGGCTAGAGGGACTGAGCTATAGGGAGAGGTGGTGTCTCTATTCCTTGGAGCACCAGAGGATGAGGTTTGACTCCATGACTAAACTAAACTAAACTAATTAGATAGACAGACCTAGATAGAGTCTATGTGCAGAGGATGTTTCCTGTAGTGGAGAGTCTAAGGCCAGAGGGCTCAGCTCAGAATAATAGGACGTACTTTTAGGATGGAGATGAGGAGAAGTCTCTTTATCCAGACGGTGGTGAATGTGTGGAATTCATTGCAACAGATGGCCGTGGTGCCATGTTGTTGGGCATTTTAAAAGCAAGATTGATAGGTTCTTGATTAGTAAGTGCGTCAAAGGTTATAGGAGAGGGCAGGAGAATTGGGTTGAGTGGGTAAAATACATCACCCATGGTCGAAGGGTGGAGCAGACTGGATGGGCTGAATAGTTTATTTATGTTACTATGTCTACTATTCTGCTACTATGACCGTATGGTCTTCAATCCGAATTATCCATTGTATTGTTGTGGACATTTGACTTCAGATCATCCTTGGAGAGTTGGCAAACATTAAAAAAACCCACAAAGTTCTGGTAATTTAATGGGCTAAGGGGGTGTTCCACTGCGGCCACCTAATTCGCGAGTTTAGGAGAGTTTGAAAAAATGTCATGTTGAAGACCTCCTTCAACTATGTAGAAGAATTCCTTCGACTTCCTTCACTATGTTGAAGACTAGCTTCGACTAGCTTTGGGAAAATTGGACGCGGAACAGTGGAGAGTGTAGACGACCTCCTTCGATCTCCTTTCGATCTCCGTTTGACTATGTTGAAGACTATCTACGACTATCTTCGACTACCTTCGACTACCCACGATTACCTACGAATAACATGCCGACCTACTACGACCTACTTCAACTAAACCTACGAGTAAAAAAAGTATCGATTATTTCCATGGCGAGCTTTTTTTACTCGCGGAGATTTTTGAACATGTTGAAAAATACGCCATGACCTAGCCGAGGCCTCGAGTACGCGGGGAGTACCCTCGAGCATGAAGGAGAGCTACAAAGACTTCCTCGGACTTCGTGTCGACCATGTTGCGAGTATGAATCGAGGGCAAACTTGCCAGAACTCGCGGATTACATCGCCGCAGTGGGACAGCCCCTTTAGACAGCATCTCTGGAGGATGTGGATGGGCGGATGTTTCAATTTGCGAACCTTCTTCATGCTGATTGTACTGGAGAAAGCAGGAAAAATGTTGGGGGCGGAACAAAAACTGGCAAGTGATAGATGGATACAGGTGAAGGGGATTTGATTAGCAGATGGGTGGATGTTACCGTCCACAGGGCCTGAAGCCGAAGCTTCTAAGCTCCGAAGTTAGGTCGCAGCCGCGCACCACCACAGCGCTCCGCACTCCGAAGTCGGCCAGCTCCGCGATGGTGAGTCCGCGACTGGAGGCCCAGGTCGATTCCGATTGGAGGCTGCCGGCTCCACGATATTAGGCCCAACGACAATGGCAACGGAGACTCGACAAGGAAAAGTCGGGTCCCCATACAGGGAAGAGATTAAAAACACCCCCCCCCCCCCCCCCCCCCCCCCCTCCCGTGCCCCCCCGTCCCCCACATATACACAGCTAAAAATGATATATAAACAAAACCCAAGACATCCGCTGAACTGGACAAAAAGAAAAAAAATACAGACGGAAAACTCTCGAAGGCAGCTAACAAGAACAAACATTGAAACCTGTGCCCCGAGATTCAAACAATTTCTCCAAGGCTCAACAGTTCGACCAATCATCAATTAACAGGATGACCATCTTGCAATATTATGTATACTGCTTTTACAATGCTTTTGCAGCGACCCAATAGAAATTATGCCTTTAAGGTTAGTTTCCGAAACCACTATATATGTTATCAATTTAAGAGAAACATGGAGAACACCTGGACTCCTTGCCATTCTGCTTATCAGTCTGTGCCTAGATTGGCTGGCGCCAATCAAAGCCTGTAAATTTCAGCTGACAAAGGTTAAGCAATTCTGACAAGTTCAGGGATCCTCCATTTTATGGTGTCTGTAATTTAGCCAATATTAACATTCCCCCGTTTTATCATTCATGATAAACCCTCATCATAAATGATAACTCCAAAATACAAGGATGACTGCTATACTTCAACAATGTTCTAACAAGAAGATGTTGATATAGCTTCCCAGAATCTTGTCAATCATCCTGAGTTTTAATGGGCATAACTTCACAAGTTCTGTCTGAGGAGTCTTCACCTCCCGAGTTTTCGTGGGCTTGAATCCCATCCATCAATCTTGATAATTCGTTGGTCCTTAATTAGAACTCCTAAGAAAACATGGGAGAAAACAAGTTAACTACTGATTCCTTCACTAATACTTTTACAATAATGAAGATGCACCCAGACATTTCTTCCTTCTACCTTCACTGCGTTCTGAGGCATTAAATGAACTTGGTACGGTCCTTCCCAATGAACTTCTGATCCTTTCCTTACCCAATTCTTCACTAAGACATAGTCTCCAGGTTTTACTTTAATGGGAGTTACTAATGAAGACATATCCTCATAGGCTGCTCCCACTCTACAATGTAAATCCCTTAAGGCTCTTGTCAAAGCTAATATATAGTCAGTCATCTCTGCAGTCATATGGTGGAAATTAATTATTTTCATCGCATTCTGGTTCCAAGGGGTTTTCAGGGATCTACCGTAAATAATTTCAGCTGGGCTTAATCTAGATTTTCCTGCAGGCATGACTCTCATCTGAAATAGATAGATAGATAGATAGATAGATCCTTTATTGTCATTCAGACCTTACGGTCTGAACGAAACTATGTTGCCTGCAGTCATACACAGAATCAATAATAACAAAACATACAATAAACACCAATTAAACATCCACCACAGTGAGTTCACCAAGCACATCCTCACTGTGATGGAGGCAAAGTCTTAGTTTCCATCTCTATAGAGCTATTGGGAGTAATTTAATCCATCCAAGTCCAGTCTCCGCCTTTAATTTGGCTAATTTTGGTTTTAAGGGTCTGGGTTGCCCTTTCTACAAGTCCGGCAGCCTGTGGTCGATAAGCACAGTGGATCCCCAGCTGTTCACAAAATTCTTTATTGATGTGTCCCAATAAATTGTGGACCATTATCTGAGCTTTGTCGAATGGGAATGCCGAATGTATGGAAAATTTCTCTCGTTAGCACCTAGACAACAGTAGCCACTTTATTGTCAAGGGTTGGGTAGGCTTCGATCCTCCTGCAGAGTACACCGACTATGACAAGAACGTATTTGTATCCGTGGCATCTTTCTAATTCAATATAGTTCATTTGCAATGCCAAAGGCAATGGTGTTTTCCCTCCTTCACGTCATATTCCTTTCCCTGGATTGTACTGCTGGCACACCAGGCAATTACTGCTTACCTTTTGAGCAAAATATTGTAATTTTGGATGCCACCAAGTAGCTAATAGAGTGTCCCTTACTGCTCTTTCACCACAATGGGTTGCATGGTGCATACACTGAATAACCCATATGGCCAATGAGTCTGTCATGCAAGTTTGCCCTGCTGGAGTGGTCCACAGCCCAGTCATACAATCCTGTACACATCCCAGTTGTCTCCATCTTTCCTTATCTCCTTCAGTAGTCTCTTCTTGCAATCAAATGATTTCTTGGATGGATGGCATCAGTTTCTCCAAGGGGGACTTGTTAGTTACACTTGTAGTCTGCCTTATCATTCTAGGTACCACCACCTTAAGCTCCTATGATACTTTTTTAGCTACTAAATCGGCATTATGATTTCCAATGTCTACTGGGGTCTGTCCTTTAGTATGAGCACTATATTTTATTACAGAGATTTGTCTGGGTAGCATTAAGGCCTTCAATAAATTTGTCACCAGTTGTTTGTGTGATATTTGGGTTCCTGCAGAAGTTAGAAATCCACCTATTTTTCCATAATTGTCCGAAATCATGCACCACCCCAAATGCATATCGAGAATCATTCAGTTTTAGACCTCCCCAATAATACAAGCCCTAATTAAAGTGAATAATTCAGCTTGTGCTGAATAGGGTGATTGAAAAGCAGCTGCTTCTACAATTTCCGTCTTTTGATTAATAATTGCATACCCAGACAGCCTCTCACCCCGCAGTCCAATGGATGCACTACCGTCTACATATAATGTGATGTCAGGTTCTTCCAAGGGTGCATCCCTCAGGTCCTCTCTCACTGATGTTTCCTCCTCTATAACAAATAGGCAGTCCTGCTTCTGCTCACTCTTCTGGGGGTGAAATAAGAAAAGAGGCTGGGTTAATTAATGTACAGTGTTTAAACTGCAATTTTGGATTGCTTAGCAGGTAGATCTCATACTTATTTTGGCGGGTCATTGATAAGTGTTGGGTTTGAAGCTGGCGCTGCCCCAACAATGCCAATACCGAATGTGAACTGTACACTACAATACAATTTCCTGCTGTAGTGTCAAATTAGCAGCTGATTGTAAACTATTATAGATTGCAGTTAAGATTTAGTGCAAAGAGGATGTCCCCTAGCTAATCAGTAAACACTCGCACAAGCAGCAGCACAAATGATAATCCGCGGACTTAACACGATCTAAATCTTAACTTTTAATTAACCATATAACCATATAACAATTACAGCACGGAAGTTTATTTACATACAGAGAATATTTACAAAATCCGGATCCTATGACAATACAAAGAAAGCTAGATTTTTCCAATTTATAAAATAATTTAAAGCGCTAGCGCACAATTCACGAACACTCGATCTCGACGCCGCGTCACGCTGTTATAACGCGGTGAACCTCTCCCTCTGACACTGAAGATTTTCCCCTTCCTAGTTTACTCTTTGCTGAGGGGTACTACTCCTTAAATGATTACTTTTCCTCCCGAATGTTACTATCCCTCTGCTAAGACTGGACTTCTATAGGGGGACCTCTATCCCTCCTCTCTAAGCTCGACAGAATTAGGGGCACCCTTCGCTATTCAGATTACTTTTCGTCAAGTAAGGAGGCACCCATCTCTCAGATACCCTTCGCTCTCAGGTACTAATCAACAATCGACCAGAGGGTTACTATTCACTGTTGACCATGCACCAACTTCGAAGTTCTATATACAGGAATTCGAATTCCACCTTACTGGCAGAACTTCAATATGAAATCCAGTATTTGAAAATTTGGCTGCAAATACACTCAGACTCGAACTCAGACTAGATTCAGACTAGAACTCGATCACCTAATTTTAGTGCGTATCTCTCTCGAATCAACTAAAATTGCCCAGTTGAATTCTTGAACGAACTGGAGTATTTCGGCCAATCTATACTCTGCCCGTCCATGCCCGGTACCTTCTCGAGGCTCTTCGTCCATCACTTCAGGGTGAGACTCAGATACCTACACACAGATACACCTTTCTGCTTAATATTGATGATCCAGCCCCTTGCCGCTTCGCGCTGTGAATTATCGATGCCATTTTAAAGAGCGCACCTTTTCAATTCGCGCTACCAGCCACGATCCGATTAAAGGCCAGACCTGTATTTTAATACCCACCAATTCAGATACCAAGTCTAACCCTGGCCACTCCTTGCCCGATGAAGCGCGTTTGGCTCTCGTTAAAGCAGCTGCAGTCTGCCAACTATGACCAAGTTTTGAGCCTCTAACCCAGGAAAGGGCCTCTAACCCAACCCCACCAGGGTCTCTAACCCCAGCCTGGTTTTATGGGCCTCCAACCCAAAGGCGTGCTAACCATCACCCCCCCCGTGCTTGCTAGACTCTGTTCGAATGATCTCGATTAGACCCTTTCCCAAGCCCGCGAATGATCGATCCGCTCCGACTGACAAATTGCCAAAAATCAATGCGAAAATTGTACCGTGGGCCCGATTTCTGCACTCGCGATCGAAACAGCTCAACACCCTTGATGGCAAACTTGTGATTGGGGGTCTTTTGAGATCCCGGACGGCCCCCCAATGTAAATTGCTCATTCCTAAGCTTCCCCTCAGTCTAGTTTCAGTAAAAACACTGAACTAAGCACTTGAAACAACTAATCTTTATTTTATCAAAACCGCATTACAATTCAACTATTGTACCTATCCCACCATGGGTTCAAACCTCGTGTCTGCCTGTTCACGCCCTCCAGGTCTCGCTCAGACAGAGACACTCCAGAAGTTCACGCAGTCCAAAGCGCTCTCCCAGAAGATCGACGGTGAGCCTTGTGGTAGCGGACTTTTATATGTCCCAGGACCTCGAGGGGCTGAACCACATGGGTGTGGTCTCTTAATAACCCAATTACTGATATCGATTAACCCCATTCCCCTAACCCAATGATACAACAGCTCATATATTGTATACGGATGAAAGCTCTCGAAGGAAGCAAACAAGAACAAACATTGAAACATGTGCCGTGAGATTCAAACAATTTCTCCAAGGCTCAACAGTTCGACCAATCATCAATTAACAGGATGAGCATCTTGCAACATTATATATACTGTTTTACAATGTTTTTGCAGCGACCCAATAGAAATTATGCATTTAAGGTTAGTTTGCAAAACCACTATACATGTTATCAATTTAAGAGAAACATGGAGAACACCTGGACCCCTTACCATCCTGCATATCAGTCTGAGTCTGGATGGCGCTAATCAGAGCCTGGAAAGTTCAGCTGACAAGGGTTAGGCAATTATGACAAGTGCAGGGATCTTCCATTTTACGGTGTCTTTAATTTAGCCAATATTAACACCGCCACTGAACTTCTATTGACAAGAAATACTTTGTATCTTTGATGCTGAAAATGCAGGGTAGGTTCTTGCCTTCAGGGCTTTGACTGCAGTTACTGTTTAAAATAAAAGTCTGCACATAATGGCAAATGCTATTCCCAGCCAGAATCTAGATCACAGAGCTATTGTGGCATTTGAAGGATATCATCAAACCTGTTGATTCAATGAGTAGTTGGGTCATTGTAATGCCTGGCACCAATGCAGTAATTCATAGGGGCAGAACTAGGCCACTCAGCCCATCGAAGTCTATTTCAATATTCAATCGTGTCTGATCTATCATTCCCTCTCAACGCCATTTTCCTGCCTTATGAACTTATGAACTAATGGACAACTTCAGCAAAAGGTAAACAAAACTCATCCTAGAAACATAGAATCATAGAAACATAGAAAATAGGTAGGCCATTCGGTCCTTCGAGCCAGAACTGCCATTCAATATGCTCATGGCTTATCATCCAAAATCAGTACCCCGTTCTTGCTTTCTCCACATATCCCTTGATTCCATTCGCCTGAAGATCTATATCTAACTCTCCCTTGAATACATTCAGAGAATTGGCCTTCAGTGGCCGAGAATTCCACAGATACACAACTCTCTCCTGCTCCAAATAAAGAAATATTAAGAAACATTTTCTGGGTATTATGGACAGGGACCTAGTAGAGAGCTATATCAATGTGCTAATACAGGCTTAATGTGTAAAAGGCCTCGATTTGTGCTGAAGGCCAACATATTATTTATATTATTGTTTTCAAACAAACACTCACAAATAAACCTAGCAGGAAATCTTATCTTACATCAGTGATCAAGCTTTGTCGTTCAGTTTGTCTTGTTTTGACGCGTTTTAAAAACTGGTCAAACTTGAACAAGGAGCTAAGCGAGGCGAGTGTTTCAGTTCATGTGAAACAAATGAACCAAAATAAAACCAGACTCGCTCGAAGAAAACAGGAAAGGCGTTTAAAAAAAAAATCTGAATGGAAACCATATAGCTTTCTTGGATTAAGTTAGATTGGAACTGTATCCATTTTAGCTTTTGAAGCATCTATCACTTTCAATATATTAAACCCTATCAAATTCCCTGTTTCTTGGTGCAAAGCAAAATGGGTTTTATGTTTATCTCCATGAATGCCTGTACTGCTAAATGTTTAGTGATAAAGGTGAGGTCTTTCTGGGTAGATAAATCTTCTGATCATTAGTTACACAGCAATAAATTAAATTTAAATATCAAGATAGAAAGGGATGATGAATCGGGACATGTGCCTGTCCTCAATACTATCCTATAATTCTCTTGTTTATTTTTATTTTTTTAATTTAGAGATACAGCATGGAAACAGGCCCCTCAGCCCGCTGAGTCTACAACAACCAGCGATCCCCGGACGTTAACACTATCCTACACACACTAGGGACAATTTACTATTTCACCAAGCCAATTAGTCTACAAACCTGTGTGTCTTTGGAGTGTGGGAGAGAAACGGAGCACCCGGGGAAAACCCATGCAGGACACGGGGAGAATGAATGAACAAACTCCACAGAGACAGCAGCTAGCTGTGGTCAGGGTAAACTCGGGTCACTGGTGCTGTAAGGCAGCAACTCTACCGCTGCTCCACCGTGCCGCCTAAGGTAAAGGAAACATTTTCTCCTGAGAGGGATTTAGCCTATTTGTGATGGGTTTTCATTACACTCATTAAAATCTTGCCTCTGTAGAACTATATGCAATACTCCAGGTGAGGTCTCACCTGTTAGGCTGCTACAAAACCTACCTACCTTTATACTCCATACTATAACGGCCCTCATTCAGTAGTCTGAAGAAGGGTCTCAACCCAAAACGTCACCCATTCCTTCTCTCCATAGCTGCTGCCTGTCCCGCTGAGTTACTCCAGCTTTTTGTGTCTATCTTCCATTATCATAATTACTTATGACATCGGTATCCCAACATTTCTGTTTCATGTGATACGACTCTCAAATCACTTTGAAATGGAACATTTTACAGTCTAACTCCAATTAAATAATGATTTGTTTTTTTCTAATTCAATACACAATTTTACATTAAAAAAAAGTGCTGGAGTAAGTCAGCGGATCAGCCAACATCTCACGTGAGATGCCGCCGGACCTGCTGAGACACTTTTATGTCCTGTTTTTGGAAACCAGCATCCGCTGTTACTTGTTTCTAAACTTAATGTTTTAACATACCATACAACATCTGCCAACTGCTTGCTCTGTATGTCCTGGTTACAACCTGTTATCCCATCATCTTTGTGTCATCAAAAAATGTTGCTGCAAAATAGTCCCTTCATTCATGTCATTAACACTGATTGTTGAGGCCCAAGTACTGATGAGAAACACAAAAAGCTGGAGTAACTCAGCGGGACAGGCAGCACCTCTGGACAGAAGTAATGGGTGATGTTTTGGATTGAGACCCTTCATCAGACTGAGCATCAGGGGAGAGGAAGTTACTAACGTCACCCATTCAGAAGAAGGGTCACAACCTGAAACGTCACCCATTCCACCTCTCAAGAGTTACTCCAGCATTTTGTGTCTATCTTCGGTGTAAACCAACATCTCCAGTTCCTTCCTACACAACAGTAACCTTTGCCATCCAGAGTTCCCGGAAAATTGTAACTTCTGGATTTTACCCTGCAGGAACCGGCCAAAATCTACCATCAGTCTGAAGAAGGGTCCCGACCCGGAACATCACCCATTCCTTCTCCCCAGAGAGGCTGCCTGCCATTTCAAAAGTGATTTGAGTTACTCCAGCATTTTGTGTCTATCTTCAATGTAAACCAGCATCTGCAATTCCTTCCCACACACCCAGGGAATTATGATCTCTCCCGCATTCCACAGTGGCATCGGTACTCAATGTAAGGGAATGATCTGGAGTAGAAATGAACCTAAGCTGCCTGTTGCCTGCCTCTTTAATTCATCATCCTGTTGGTCTCTGACTTGTTCTGCCTCTGGCCTGCTGCAGTGTTACAACGAGGCACAATGAGTTCATCTTCCACCTGGACATGTTGGAGCCTGCAGGACTCACTTCAGTTTACTTTCCCTCTCTTTCTATCTGAATACGACCTGGCCATTAATTTTGATTGTGCGTATCCTTTTTTTATACTCTCTATCTCTCTCTCTCTCTCTTTTTCCCTTTTATAAATTTAAGGTGAGAGAGGCAATGTTTGAAGGAGGTGCTTTAGGGAGTGGGGTGGCAGGGGTTATGGGGAGAAGGCAGGAGAATGGCCTGAGGAAGTAGAGATTGATCAGTCATGATTGAATGGCGGAGTAGACTTGAATGGCCTAATTCTGCCACTATGAGCTTATGGACTTAGACAAAACGAGGTTGAATAAATTTTATCCAAACGTCTCTCCCAGATGCGATAAATGTTTGTTTCAAAACGCTAATATAACACACTCATTTGTTGGATGTACAAAGTTGAATAAATTTTGGAGTGATATATTTGATATATTTACAAAGATTTTCAAGTCAAGAATAGAACCCAAAACGGAATGGATTATATTTGGAATAATAGGAGAAGATACCAATTTAAATAAAGATCAAAATGTTTTTTTTAATTATGGGTTAATAATTGGAAAGAAATTGATACTTAAATTTTGGAAAAATACAACCACACCAACTGTTAAAATGTGGATTAGGAATATGATGGACATAGCACGCCTTGAAGAAATGAGACTCCGACTAATAGATAAATATGACCAATTCTTAAAGAGTTGGTCTCCTTTCATCGACTTTTTGGAATCATGTGATGCAGCGGTGCCGTAAGGATTGCTGATTTCAGTTCATGACGCGGATAGAGCTACATCTCCGAATACAGATTTGAAAAATTCTCTTTTAAGGGGCCTTCTCTTCTATTTCTACTTTCCTCTTTCTCTCTTCCTTTTTTTATTTTTTATATACACACTTCACGTTTTTCTACTCTCTACCATCTATTTTTCCACTTTTTCCCCTTTCTATTGCTTTCTTTTTCTTGTTCTGCTTACTTCTTTCTTATAACATAAAACTAGAGGTTGTACATAGAATGGATTACGGTATTACATAGTTGGCACCTAAAATTAGGTGCCACTGTACTGTTTTGTGCTGTATTAACTTCTAATAAAATTAAAAAAAAATTAAAAAAAAAAAAAAAAAAAAAAAAAAAAAAAAAAGAGATGTGCAGGTCAAGTTTTTTTACTCAGTGCCTTGAACGTGCTGTCAGGATTGGTGGTGGAAGCAGCTACAATTGTGGCATATAAGAAGCTTTTGGATACACACAAAGAAATGGGCGGCAGCGGTAGAATTGCTGCCTTACAGCACCGGAGACCCCGGTTCGATCCTGGTCACGTGTGCTGTCTGCACGGAGTGTGCATGTTCTCCCCGTGACCTGCGTGGATTTTCTCCAGAATCTCAGGTTTCCCGGCCATCGGGAGAATGTACAAACTCCGTACAGACTGCACCCGTAGACAGGACCATACCCGGGGCTCTGGCGCTGTAAGGCAGCAACTCTACCGCTGCGCCACCGTGCCGCCCTACATATCATAATATCATTCTTTTAATGAGATGGACGGAGGTAATGCAGCCACTGGTGAAACAATCCCCTCTTCAAGGGGGTCAAAGACGCACCATCATGTCCCACAGATGGACCGATGCTAACTAACTCCAAGGAGTGTTTTTAATTTCAAAATATACTTTATTTGAGTGATAAATATATACAACACATGATCCAAACAAAACTCCTTGCGACATTCTCGGAGGCAATACATATATTCAATACAATTTTCCCAAACACAATTTTACCCCACCCTCTTGCCACTCATAGAAACATAGAAACATAGAAAATAGGTGCAGGAGTAGGCCATTCGGCCCTTCGAGCCTGCACCGCCATTCAATATGATCATGGCTGATCATCCAACTCAGTATCCCGTACCTGCCTTCTCTCCATACCCCCTGATCCCCTTAGCCACAAGGACCATAAATTTAACTCCCTCTTAAATATAGCCAATGACTGGCCTCAACTACCCTCTGTGGCAGAGAGTTCCAGAGATTCACCACTCTCTGTGTGAAAAAAGTTCTTCTCATCTCGGTTTTAAAGGATTTCATCTTTATCCTTAAGCTGTGACCCCTTGTTCTGGACTTCCCCAACATCGGGAACAATCTTCCTGCATCTAGCCTGTCCAACCCGTTAAGAATTTTGTAAGTTTCTATAAGATCCCCTCTCAATCTTCTAAATTCTAGAGAGTATAAACCAAGTCTATCCAGTCTTTCTTCATAAGACAGTCCTGACATCCCAGGAATCACTCATGTGGCTAACTGGCGTGGAATCCCTTCCCTTATTTTGAGGGGCATCTCCACCCCACCCTGCCCCCCATGTCCAGTAGCGGAAGAACACTAGACTGTGGTCCACCCCCATCGAGCCTTGGCGTTGGCTGCACCGAGCTTCAGCGACCCTCAACACGTACTCCTGCAGTCTGCAGCGGGCCAGTCGGCAACATTCCCCGACGGACATCTCATTCCGCTGGGAGGTCAACAACGCTCGGGTGGACCAAACAGCGTCTGTCACCGAGTTGATGACCTTCCAGCAGCACTCGATGTCTAACTAGATAGAGTTGCCTAGTCGCTCAGCTCCCATTCCAAAAGAAATCAGTGCAAAGTCAAAAACAATTCTTTAGTCCTTGTTTTTTAATCTCTGTTGAGCCGTGGTAACCTGTTCTTTCACCTGAGACCTCTTATTGCACAAACATCCCACTGGTGGCTGGTAGACTGTCTATAATTAAACAACCGGTTCGTGTTTTGTAGCTGTAGGACCTCTGTCGGGCTTAGCAGCTGCCCAGGCTGAGCCGTCCCTGACGAAGATGATCTACACCTGCACACAGGCCTCCAAGGAAATCCCCCCTCCCCTTTGTTTACTCCAAATTCACGGGCATCTTGTCTCTGCCTTTGCTCAGGGGCCCTGTCTCATTGCTCTTTTTCATTAGAATCGAATAAAGCTGGATCCCCTTTGTCCAATGCACCTGTGCCACTGAGTTACTCCACCATTTTGTGCCTATCTTCATGGTAAACTATTATCTGTAGTTCCTTCCTACATGTACAGATCAATATTGAAGGTGTCGTGCTTGTCCTCCATTGTTTGTGTCAACTGTGTGCATGTATGTCTTTGGCAGAGTTGCCCTGGTCGGTACGATGGAGATAATCAGCGGTGCCTAGTCTACGTTTAACAAGGACATCAAAAGAAAATGTTAGGCGGGGCTTGGAAAAGAAAAATGAAGACGGGGGTCACAAAGGCGCAGATGGAAGAGTGGCTGCCTCACAGCGCCAGAGTCTTGGGTTCAATTCTGACCTTGTCAGTGTGGAGTTTGCACGTTCTCCCTTGGGCTTCCACCGTGTGCTCCGTTTCATCTAGTCATAGAGTGATACAGCATGGAGACAGGCCCTTCGGTCCAACTTGCCCACACTGGTCAACATATCCCAGCTACACTAGTCCCACCTGCCTGTGTTTGGTCCGTACTACTCTAAACTGGTCCTATCCAGGTACCTGTCTAACTGTTTCTTAA